>NC_090933.1:489021474-489324504 GCF_040938575.1 Ambystoma mexicanum | reverse complement strand
GGTGTGTGCAAAAACTGCACGGTTTTCCTGGATTCTGGTGCAATGTCGGCTTTTCGGCCATCTTGGATTTTCTAAACCCACAGCACCAAATTTTGTAGCCTAATAATTCAAACGTGGGTCAAGACACCCGACAATGATAAAGCAGATCAATTAGCCAAGATTGGGGCTGTTATGGGAGAGTTGTTACTCATTGAACACTTAAATGGTGAAATACAAATAGATGCAGTTACACGCTCTAAGGCTCCAAAAGAAGTAGAACAACCAGTAGTGCAATGGAGTTATGATACTCCAGATCAAGATTTGATTAAGGTGCAAAAAGATGATCCAATATTGGGGTTCTATTATAATCATTTGATGGACCCCAAACAAAATCCTTTAACTGAAAATGATTGTACAGGAAAAGAGGAGTTGAGGGTGTTATTAAAGATTAAAAAACGAATTAGACTACAGGATGGACTTATGATCAGGGAATCCATAACAGGACAGATGCAGTGGGTGGTGCCCCTTTCATTCATAAGGCTAATACTACACCATGCACATGATGCAATAACTGCAGGACACAGAGTTTCACAAAAGACTTTAGAGATACTGAAAGATTATGCTTACTGGCCACATATGTCCCAAGATGTGGAATTATACACTGGGGGTGCTTGGTATGTGCCCAATTTAAACCCGCTTCACCAATGCATAGAGCTCCACTGATGAAAAGAGGCTTAACCCTTCCATGGTCAGATTTGCAAATTGACTATGTAGGGCCTGTAAAAAGGTTGAGTAGTGGGAACCGTTATCTTCTGACCGTGGTTTGTTTGATGTCGAAATGGGTAGAGTATATTCCTGCACCAGATTGTAGTGTGCAAACCGCAGCTACATTACTGGTAAATCATAAATTTTCAAGATTTGGTTACCACAAAGAATAGTGTCAGACAGAGGAAGTCATTTCACAAGCACCTTGATGAGTAAGGTGTGGCAGATATTGGGTGTAAAAAGGAAACTACACATTGCGTACCGGCCCGCCTCTTCTGGGAATGTTGAATGTTGCAATAGGTCTGTTGTGGAGATATTAAAGAAGTTTGTAGTGGAGGCAGGTTCCAGCTGGGATTTACGATTATCCCTGGTTTTGATGGCAATCAGATCGACTCCTGCCAAAGCAACAGGTATCAGCCCTCATGAGGTGTTGACAGGTAGGAAGATGGTACTGCCACAACATTTATTATACAGGACCCATGAGCAAACACTTGTGAGTGCATCTACAGTTCATGAATATGTGGAGGAAATGAGGAAGCATTTACAACATGCATTTTCATTTGTGCAGGGAAATTTGAGAGAGTTGCTGACAGTGCAAAGTCATATTATGATAGAAAGACGTCTGTGAAAGAGTATAATGCAGGGGATCAGGTATATAAATTTCATTTTGGAAAAGGTAAACATAAAAATTCTAAAAATCTTGCGGCCTGGCAAGGGCCATTGGAAATTGTGGATAAGGCGTCCCCAGTGGTTTGCAAAATATTGAAGGCAGAGGGTGAAATGGTGACTGAACAATGTGTTCATGTGAACCAAATCAAGCCCTGTCACCACAAACATGAAATCAGGAGGCTTCAGCAAGTAGAAACAGCTTAAGTACCCTGAAAACATGGAATGGAGGACACTGTGGCTGTCCTCATAGTGTCCCACGCCATAACAATAAAAATAAATGTAATGTTTATTGTAGAGATAAATGAAGATAAAAAATACCACATTCAAGAAATGTGCAGTAATAAAAATTGATAGAAGGTGCTGAATCAGGTGGATTTGCCATGGTATAATGTGCTAGAATATTTTACATGAAAATTGTTTTGTTGTATGATGATGTCATATGTATATTATTGTTTTCTCTTTAACATGTGCTTGGTTGCAGGTATCAGAAGACTCGATCGGAATATTTTGGACTACATTTTGTTTTTGTGTGGTAGAAAGGGTAAAATTGGTATTGTGCTATGTACTTAATCTATCTCTTTTCTATTTCATTTAGACAACATTAATTGATCTTTGATTGGGGTCGGAGGTCGCAGGACCGGAGGACACGAGAGATGATGTAGTCCTGGAGTCAACGGGATGAAGCTCAAGTAAAGCCTCCGGACTGAAGTATGGAGGTGAAGACAAAGTGACTGGCATGCCTAAAGAGATGATTCCTATGGAAATGCATCCAAGAGTGCCAGAAAGAAAGAATTTCACCGAATGAACCAGATGATGCAAAATTGACGATTAGGACATCTCAGAATGCAGTCATAAAGATGGTAAACATCATTAATGGAACAGTGTGAATTGAACTTAGTTCTACAGCGTTCCTGTTGAAGATTTTATGGGGCTGAAAAGAAGTGTGGTGGAGAATCACGTTTCTTATTTTAATTATTTGTTTTAGTTAGTTATATGAATCATTTATTTTATTTTATTGTTTTTGTTATCATATGTGAAATAATGATGGCGGACACTTCGGTTCAAAAGAGATTTATACATGCACATGCACATGTGTATGTGGACTTATGGACCCATTTGGGATATGTTTTACTGTTATTATGATTAAGCAGTGGTTTATTATGAAATATTTCAATGTTTATTTTATTAAGTTGCTATTATTTCAATTGTGATTCATATGATGGAAAGAAAGAAGAAGAATTTGGATTTCCTCCAATTGTGGATTTGGGTGGCCAGAATTGTCGGAAAATGAGGGTATATGTAAGGACATGGATGGCATTTTTATTACATGTATAGCATTTTACCAAAATGTAATGGCATTTTTTTATTGCCAGCAGGTAGTGGTATTTTGCCAGTATGTAACATAGAATGTTTTTCTTTGCCAGCCAAGCCCAACTTGAAACTGCAGATAATAAAATACACGCATAGAAAAGCTTAGTGCTGCCAGGCCAAATAATGAAGTGCACCATTTTGTTGTGGATGCTTAATTCATGGAGACTACATTAAGTTATATACCTGACTAACATAATTAACACTGCTAAAATACTAATTCTCACTTCTCTAACATTACAATGAAGTCTCATATGCAAAATGAGGTGAAAATCCATGTTTTAGTAGCACTACTGATATTCATTTTTAAATGCACACTGGCATTTCTTTTTAGCTTGTGGAGAGCAGAAAGAATGCTGCAGCAGGAAGCCAAAATGAAACAGTAATTCTGGTCTGAAACATCATTGTTATTAATATGAAGGGTGGCACAGAGCAAATTGTTTTTAACCTGATTGGGAGGAAGTGTCAGCAGACAAGACACGTCAGCAAGGGGGTGGATGAGAGCTCTCTTGGGACAAGTAATGTGAAGAAGAGTAAGTTCAGGCTGGGCTGAGAAGACTGACAGAGTTCCAAGGGGTCAGAGCGCTGGCTGTGAGAGATATCTCGCTGGTGCTCCCCAACAAGATTACAGACGCAGTTTGCGCTGACACTGGGCTTGCATTTGCGAATTTAGCAAGGTCGTGCTGGGAACTTCAAAGAAATACGAATCTTGGTAAGATATGTGCCAAGTGAGGACCATTTGGATTGCCGTATGAGTGGCTAAGGGTTAGTACACTGCAGGAAATCATTGCATGTTTATTTTTCGTCATGTTCAGAATGTGGGAACATTAACTCATGTTTCAAAAGAACTGCTTGTTCTGTTTTGTTTTCTTTTTGTATTCCAGAAGACGATGTAATTAACCCATGGTAAGCCTTTATGACATCTAAATAAAATTCAATATAATAAGTGTATCTGAAAACAAATGGGATTTTGTGTCATTTATGCATCTGTGAATTTATTTTCATCAGTAATGTATACAGGGGAGGCTCATATCAGTGCAGTAGCTTATTTGTCAATTTACCAATGCAGGTAAAATTACAAACCAGAGAAAGCTCAGAGGTCTGTGTGTGGTGTGCCTTCCTTGCATGCTAATGGGAAGGTGTCGGAATGGACATATAGATTACTGGATGTCCATAAGCCAGTAATGCCTAATGGCCCATAGGTTACTGGAAGTCCATAAGCCAGTGACACTAGCCACAAACTGTGGGTGACGCTCTGAATGAAATCATTGGGTCTTTCTGAAGTGCATATGTCTGGAGCTTTCTACAGACAACTAAGAGGTATTCTAATAGAAAGGAAAGTTTTGTTTTATGATGGGGTTATAGTATAAAGAAGAAAACCATGCGCACCACTATACCACAGAAATAATTACCGCAAAACAAAATACCACTAAACTTACCACCAATATAAGCTAACAAGGGAGGGTCACTAAAATAATGTGATGCCAAACCCAAACTAAATGCAAGACTAATTTACCACCAAATTACTGTCAATATTTTTACGGTAAGAAAATACCACCAAATGCCAAAGTTACCCCAATAAAACAAAATCTATTACACCACAAACAAGAGAGAAAACCGTTTTTGGAAAATGACACTCATAAACTGACAGGTGAAAATTGCTTTGTAAAATAATGCAAAAGGGTGCATAAATGCTTAAATGGATAGACATTCTGAGGAAAGCAACACTAAACAGGTCCTAACACACATGAGCCATAATATAAACAACAGGACAGACTTTAGATCAGGATGGGATGCAAGAAGCACTTTGAAATGGGAAAAAGACACGTGTAAACTTTTGAAAACTGCACATTCGCGGCAAACTTTTACTGTGCGATATTTGAGAAAAACGGGTCAAATACACTGTTTTAGTTGCGGAGGTAGCTAAGGGTCTTAGGTATCAGTGAGAGTTGAAATTTTGTTTCTGTCTTTAAAATTGAAGAAGTTATGGAGGTTTTAGTGAGAGGCATTTTTGCAAAATAGGCGCGAAAATGGAACAGGAATTTGGTTTTTAAAAACACAGATCAGTTTTATTGCACTATATTAATGACTATGAAAACGAGAATGCCAAACATGAATCTCCACAGTTACTCACGGCCGCTCATAACTCTTCATGTGTGATACTCTAGCTTCCGTTCTGTATGGGAATTATTTTAATTAATCCAAATCACTAATGGGTTAAGGTTTAATAACAAAGATGGGGGAAAAATCAGCGCAAGAATGGTTCTAACAATATTAGGGTTCTGAAATTAAAGATGGGATGGGTTGAGATTGGGATAATACAATGCAGATATGCTATGGGTCACTGGTCTTCCTATTGATACTTACAGTCCTTTGTAATTAAATTGGACCGTCACGGTTCTGGTCATTGGATCGGGTAGGTCTACCGGCAGCAGGACACTTCTGGAGGGGTTGGATCAGCTGTGCGGTTCTGGTCAATTTTGGACTGCACCTCAGACTGGATTTGGATGGGCCCTTCTGGTCACTAGACACGGCAGATTACCGGATGCAAGTTTCAGCGGGCAAGCCTTAATGGTAGCAAGACAACCTGAACAGAATTATTCTTTTAAGTTTTGGATGTTTGAAATGTGGGTCTAGCTAGTAGAGAGCAACATGTTAAATATTTCTATTTGAATGGGTTCTTGAAATAAACCTATCTACTCCCTAGACTGGTAAGTTTATTAAGGGATCGTATATAGATGTCATCGGCCTTAATGGCCAGGAGGGATTTTAGCACATCATTCTAGAGTAAGGGTATTTGCCAGTGTTCTATAACTGAGAATATGTCAGTTATGCACAAAGTCCAATCAGACCATGGAAATTAGCACCTTTTGTAATGTGAAACATGGGTTCATGTTATGGGCAATTATTTGGTGAGGAAATTAATATAGTTTCCCACTATCTGCATGACGTGCAGAATAGTGGGCAACTATACTAAATAACAGGTTCAATAATGACATATGACATGGACACGAGATGTCCCTTTTGTCAACACATGACGCGAGTGAGGTCATCACGTTCAATACGCCATGACAGCATGACGCGTGTGATGTGATGACGCGTGGCAGCAGTAGCGTTCTTTTGAAAAAGAGGAAGCTTGTTGTTACAACAAGTATGAGCAAATTCACTGATGGAATTTACAGGATAAGGTAAGCAATATTGTAAGGACTATCCTTATGACTTCTGGGGCTTACCCTAAGTAACCCCATAGTTTGTCTAACTATATAGAATCTCAGAACTAGCTAACTGACTGAGATCTGTGTCTCACCTGTCACACAGTTATCCTAATCAGGACAACATTGAAATATGGTTCTATTGAAGTATCTGCTACACTATTTGAAGATGGTGTACAGACGAATAGGTACAAATGTACCTTTCTTCTGGCTAATGACACATAAGTGTCTACTATTATTATAAAATAGAAACAGTGATGTTTGATGATTACTTAATATATAAATGTATTCCTATCATAGTGATCCCAAAGAGGAACGTTCGGATATTAGGAATGTACTAAGAGATGAAACAAGCAACCAATGACTGTTTACATATGTAAACATTACATTTCAATGGACCCCCTTAAGTCCATTTCTGATTAGGTAAACCTTCCACCTCCACCTCTTCCAGTTTTTCAAAAATAGTTACAGCTAGTGAATGTGACAGAGTTGCCTGATTGGACTAAAAGTTCATTTATATAGAATTTGAGGGATTAGGACATTGTATATATTCCCAACTAATGCAATGACAAGGCTTAGAACTAATTGTTGATTTGTTCTATTATTTCCTCTTAAAGTGAATCCTATGGGGATAATTATTTTTGTGATTGCAAGCAATAGACCCAATGGGGGAACAGTGATTCAGAGCCATAATACTAAATATGATTGCTTGGATCGGAAGAGACGCCCAATTCAGAGGTATCTATTGGTCAAATTCAAATTGTGGGGTAGCAAATTCGTCAGATATATCACACAGACTAGTCCTAGTTAGCGGAATGATATGGTGCAATAGACACTGTGCAATTTAGTACATGTCCACTAATATATGTTATCCATGAATCACCCTCTACTCGTACGCGTGCATGATAGGTCTGGGGCCTTACCTAACACGATCCAATACGAAAAGAGAGCAGACATTGATAGTGATACCATTTCTCAACAATCTAGTAGCTCAGGATTGCCTTAAAATGTGTCATTTTTATAACAAGCGACCACTCAGGAAAGCCTCAATATGTGTTATTCTTGTAAAAAGGGACCGCTAGTTCTAGGAACCAGTTTCATATTATATTAAGAGGCAAATGTGAATAATTTGGAAGTTCACGTGTATAATGTGTGTATTGTGTAATAGTCCTTGGACAAAATACACATTTTCCTTCTCAATTTCTCTTTCTATCCCCTTTTCTCGTTTAGAACACATACAAGTTTTGGAGATAATATGCAAGCATTTGATAACCTTATAAAAGCTGAGTAAGGCAAAACATTGGCACGTGCTGCCTAATTGGTTATTGTAGGTGTCTGTGGTGTCTTTGGTTTTGCTTACTGTAGCTGTACACAGATGTTCTTCCTTTTTGAATATTGAAAGGTGTCTTGCTAACTGTAGTCATACACAGATGTCTTTGGTGATTGAAAAAATGTATATACTATAGAATGTGATTTCTTGTTTAATAAACATTGATCTAAATTGGTGTCTCAGTATATTTTGATATTTTCCTTTTTCCCTAACTCACCCATCCACAGCACTTGGGTTGCTGGTTCTTTTCTCTATTGCAGTACTGGTTATTACAGAGAGAACAGCGTTTGGCAAGGGAGGGTTTACACCATCATCTAAACAAACTATTGTCAGCTGAAGCAACATGAAATGCTGGGGGAAAAACCCTCATTCTCACAAGGCACCAAATACCTAATGTATGGTGGCAAGAAACTATGCAACAGCATTTTCCTTCTATGACTACTGGATGGGGGTTTTAATCACATTCACTGTTCTTACCATAACCCCCACACATCCTCACAGACCGTTCTCTACATCAGAATAGCACACAGGGCCTCCCAGCATCACCACACATCAGGGTGCCTAACAGACACACACATCCTGCTACAGTTCCTTACAGTAGACTCAATCAGTGAATGTTTTAAATAGTTTTCCACTGGCCCATCTGGGACAGTGGATTTAATGATGCAGACAGCTCCCCCAATGCTAGCATCACAATAGCCTACTGGAAAGAGCTCAGCCATCTTGCAAAGTCCCATCACAGTGTGTTTTACACCTACACAATATAGACAGCTCCATCCAAGTGTTGTGTCGAGCACTTTATCCATTTGAATGGCCCGGCTCTGCTGTAGTACAAAAGTATAGGTAATACTTGCCATGTAGTCCGGCCTGGTAAAGAGTGACATGCAGCACGGCGCACCAAAGTCTCAACCTTGTGCAAGGGGTGAGATGTGAGATGTTGACATTAAAATCGCTTTTGCCTTGTGTGCATATCAACACTTGGGAAGTGGGAGAACCATGTTGCTTGGTGGTACAAGATCAGGCACAACTTTGTACAGTTTAGTACATACCAGCTGGGTAACTGAAGTTCTTTGTTTTCCAATGTATCATCGCAAACATGTCCCCTGACATGAGTGAAATACCATAATTTGGGCCCTGATCCTTGTTGGTGGGGCCCTAATCAAATACATCATCTTTAGTACTGCACAATTGCTGTTGCAATAAGAAAGGGAAAATAAAGTACCAATGTCTATTATTCGTTACTTTATACACTCTGTTTTTCGAGTAGCAGCAGAGCATGAAATACGACAATTTTAGATGTACATGTACAGTACTCTAAATTCGCATTACAGAGTCGTAAACTAAAAACACTGTTCCATTTGTTGCTCCATGATTCCTCTGAAGCACGATGGGAAGTATCTTCTCGACATGGTCGCTAGTCCACAGACATGCATCAAGCGTCACTACCTTGATCCAAAACGTAGTGACCCTGTCAATAATGTCTTCCTTATTGCTGGCTTTATGGACACCTTTCAGGTATCCCTTGACTTGGGGCTCAACCATATCAATGGGGGTTAGGTCAGGAGATTTTGGCTGGGTTTTTCCTTGATAAGTCCTTGTTCTGCCATAAACAAAACTGCTGTAGAGAGCTTTAGGGTCGTTATACTAGATGTACCCGTGATTTGGGGGTGTCCTTTGGGTAAGGGTATCATGCATAAACAAGAGACGTCACATTGTAATGTTTCTTTGAAAAAGTCAGATTTGTTCATCTCCCCAAAACATATCACTGTCCCAGGCCGATTCTTGGAGTTGCCACCCCAGTTTCTATCTTCACAGGGTACTTTGCACATGACTTTCTGGAGTAGTGGCCTTTCCTCTTGAATGCCACATGGTTAAACATTTCAAGGGCAACAGTAGTCTTGTCTGGAAAAAGAACATCGTTGAATTCTTCCGTTCTCCATCAACACGTTAAAGTGGGCAACCCACTTTAGTTTGTTGATTTCATTGATTATCGGGCAAACCCTATGGATGAAAAACAAGTCCTGTCCGTTTTTGATAAATGGAACAGCATGAACAAAATCCCTAATTAATACTGTAATAGACACGGGAGAAAACACAACTAAACTAAAAGATAAATACAATAGGGGATTATACAAAGGTAAAACTAACTTAGAGAGACCAGTGCTTCAAACTAAAGAGGAATATTGTACAAATTTACAAAATCACAAATGCATTGCATTATTACCACAAAACCTTCAGTGAGCACACATCTGGCAGAGATTACATGTGTGAGCATGAACTGTATCAATAGCTATCACAGAAGGCCCCACGAACACATACACTGTAGAAGACAGTTATTGGGTTTTTATTAGTTCTGCAGTCAAAGGGATCTGTAAGGGCCATCCCTCTCTCCCAAATCTAGAGACAGGCAACCCCCCCTAACCATGATGAACCTAAACAATGGGATGTTTTCCAGAGATGGGGAACCCCTTTATCTTCAAGATTTGTCTTTTATAATGGTGATAGCCTAAAGCAAGGACATCTTATCTTTCTAAGTCTCCCACAAGGAACAATCTAGATGCCCAAGAGGATTTAAGCTCTGGATTTGGGGTATCTTTTAGATGCTAAGAACCACCTGTTCTTGTCCTCACACACCATAACTATTCCTTTCCCTAAATCTCACGTTCACTCTTCTTTGTCTCCTTCTACTCGCCTTCCTCCTACTCTACCACCACCCTTTCTCTCTCCCTGACACTTACTCTTCTGTCTCTCCAATGTTCATGTCTCATCTGATTACTTCCACCCTCACTGCTTACCACTCTCTCCTCTACCTCTACTACTACTCCCCTTTCAACACTACTACTCCTTTCTCCACACTACTACTCCTTCCTCACAACTACTCCCTCATCACTAATACTCCCACCTCATTACTACTAATACCTCCTCACTACTACATTCGGGTTCACAGTACTATTACTCCATCCACACCGTCTCGGTTAGTCACCCTTCCTTCAGTTCCCCAATCATTCTTCTTTCAATCTTTACTCTCCCACGAATATCATCACTCACACTTCATTCATGCCCACTCACACTCCAGTACCACTTTCTGCCACCAACCAATACCTCACCTTTTACATGCCTCTAGTAAACCGTCTCCCTGTTCCACTGATCTGTTCTTCCTTCGCCTGGTATATTGGTCCTCCTGCTCTTCTCTTGTCCTCAACCAAACAACCCACATCTTCCTGTTTCCTGCCCCCCCTTGTATCGTTCCCCTCACCACTCCATTGACTGCCTTCCTTTTCTGGTTCCCCGCACCAGCCACCACCTTCCCTTTTCCCTGTGAAGTTGGTAAATACAACAAAGTATTCAAAATGGATTTCAGCCCTGCCCCATTCTTGTACGCGGGCCCATAGTTTCTCCATAATCGAAGCCTGCCAAAGTCAGTGTACCAGTTTGTGTAATTGTCTCCTGGCTAGGAAATGCCAGCTTGCTGAGGATCCCATGCCACAGCTTCTGGATAGGTGAGTGAAATATTCTGAAATATCCCAGTGGGCGCTCCGCACCTTGGCTCACGCATGCATGGTTTGGGCATGCTCTCCCATCACAGTCGAACTTGGCTGTTGCGCCCTTCAAACCGACACTGGCTAAATTAGGTCACGTAGCAGCTGCCAGCTATCAGACTGGTTCTCTGTTTCCTGGAGCTATTGCTTGTTTGGCACACTTTCTATACTGCTTTCTGGTGGTGGTGCTGTCAAGGCTGAGGAGCACATAGGTTATAGGAGCCAAGGAAAATGACGCTGGCCATTATGGGACTGTGCAGACATGAGGTGATAGAAAGTGATCCTGTTAGCATTTAACCAGTCACAGGGGGTAGGGTTCGGAAATTGGGAACACTCACACCCAATCTAGGGAAAGACTGTATCTGGCATTAACCCTGGTAGACCTCCCACGCCAGGCTGAGAGGGATCTCTAGCCCCACCAGGCAGGGACATACTTTTGGCCCTGTCACATAGCACACAACTCACTGTAGATACATATCTGACAGTGACTACATGTTCCAGCATCCACTGCATTAATAACACAAAAGTCACTGTTGGTGCATATCTGGCAGAGAGTACACATAAAAGCATGCACTGAATTAATAGCACAAAACTCACGATGGGCGCATATCTTGCAGAGACTACAAATCTGATCATGCACTGTGTGAAGAGCAAATACTACACTTGGCCTCATTACGACCCAGGCGTTAAGGGTTAACGCCATCGTTAACCCTTAACGCCTATTCTGATTTTAACGGCTGCTCTTAGCAGCCGTTAAAATCCATGGCGCTAACCTGCCATGATGCTAATTACGCCACCGTAATTTACGGTGGCGTAATTAGCGCCTTCCCCACTCCCATTATTCCCTATGGGGCAAAAATGGGAATGGGGAAGGGAAAATGGGAATGGGGAAGGGAAAATGGGAAATGGGGATTTACCGCCCCACTCACCTTGGAATGGGGCGGTAAATCCGCCATCCACCATGGTGTAAACAAAGTTTACACCATGGTGGTAAAGTTGGCGCAATTAGCGCCTGGGTCGTAATGACCCCCACTGTCTCTCAGTACCTTCTACCAGAGATGATCCACCCATGCATACATGAACAGGAAGCCTCACATGGATGTTTTCCATTTCTGTGCCATTGCCCAACATGCGCAGCAGACTACTCCTTTGATTAGCTTCATCCCATGCACCGGCAATTAGACTGCTCGGGCCTGCCAAACTGCTCTTGTTGAAGGAGCAGATCTATAAGGGTGTGCAGATGCCGTAAGGTAAGGAAATTCAAAGCAGTACAACATACTGTTTACAGAAATGCAGCTCTCTCAATTGCGCCAGAATACATACTTGTACAAATGCTGCATACTTCTTCTCAAGGGGTGGTCTTTTACACGTGTATGCTAAAAGATTGCAGACAGCATTATAGAAATTCTGAGAGTTAGTAGCCATTGGAGGATCTGAAGAATGGTGCACCCGGCGCCATAAAGCTCATGTAGGCTGTCACTTATTAAGGGAGGGATGGGCCTAGCCATTGCAGAGAGAGAAGTAAGAGAGGTTACACACATAACCATTTTAAGAAACCAATGAAATTGACAATTAATAACTGTATGCTTCAGGTGGCCTTAAAAAGGGGTTGCATGCAAGATAGGAAGGGCAACCAGGTGCGTGATAATTAATGTATCAGCAGGATCATTGCTCGATGGAGCACCATGTAAAGATGAGCCAATTATGCTTGCCACCGTGCACCCCTATTAAATACCATATTAACAGGTAATCCTGTCTCCCTGACTTCGAAGCATCCTTAATTACTTTTTAGAAGTTATGTACTATTCACATCACACTGAATATGCCAAGGGAGTGACCCTGGCTGCTATGTACCCTGGTGTGGACAGCTGTGTGCACACAACAAAAGCCTGTCCTGTCCAAAACACAATCCAGGTTAAGCTCTATTCAAATAAATACAATTCAAAGGCTCTCGGGGACGCAACGGGTAGCTACATTTTCCATTTGACAGGGGAAAGAGCCGTGCAATTTTACATTTACTGCCTCAGTCGTTCATATTGAACTGAAGATGTGTCAGTTAAATAAAGCAAATAAATAAATTAATGCATGGAGCTAACGAGTAACCCATTTGTCTGCTTACAGTTGGTGTCATCAACATTAGTCATTTCCATCAATATTCCTTGTCCACCTTGACCCTAAATCATACCCCTAGTACTGTAACTTGGTTCTTTGAAGGCGCTTATTAAAATTCAGATGAAAAGAGGTGTCAACTGTATACTGAACAGTAATTTACACAGAATGGAGGAAAGAGCTGTGACCATTTCCATATTGTAAAGTGTGTCTACTATAGTGCCGTACACATTTTGATTAAAACGCTTGCATTTTCTGGCACAGGTGGTACAGCTCTGCACAGCACCACATACTGTCTGTTTCTCTTAGTGGATACAGAACGTGTAGCATATTTTGAGCACTTCAGGCACCATACCATGGGGAGATAGGAGAGGTGCACACATGTTTTCAACAAACCTATTGGCTATAGGAACAAAAAAAATCAGCCAGAGGTCACTCAACAAAACAAGGGGTGTCATTCAGTGTCAAGGTGGCCATGAATTATCAGCCAAAATGACACATTTCGATGACATCAAATGTATTAGTTTGATCACTCCATTCCCTTAACTTCTGTTACCAGCAATTTCCACCTTTAGACACAGTCTATTCCTGACTAAGCCCCTCTCAGCTCAGTCTGACCAGGGGTACCAAAGTTGCCTGTGAAGTAACAAACCGAATATCACATTCGGGGCAGTCAAACCCATTTAATACTGCATATTGGAAGAGAGAAAGCAAGGGAGGGGGAGAGATACTTGTGGAATAATTTCGTGACAATAAGACGGATCCTTTTCCTTTTTTTGCAGTTTCCACAATCCTTATAGATACGAACAACTTTGTTTCTCATCCGTACTATCATGTGGAAAATGCAAACAGCAATGAAGCATAAATGTTAAACACGGACAGTGGAAGTAACATTAGTACATGCGTTTAGCCAAGCAGCAATACCAACATTAATTGGTAAGCCACCGTGTGCACTTGTGACATGAATAGACAGTTTGCAGTATTTATGCACAGTCTTAGTGGTAACCAATGGGTTTATCTTTCCCTCCCCGTCGCTTGCTTTCTCTCTCCCAATATGCAGTATCAATTGGGTTTGACTGGACCGAATGTGATATTCGGTTTGTTACTTCGAACTGGCATAGCGTTACGCACAATACGAAGAAGCAGGCATGTTAAATTACAGAATATGGAACTCTATTTATATTAGGAATATCCATACAACTATCTAGATTTGATAAACGTCACTTTGAGAGAGATTTGTCCATACACCCTGCAACACTTTACTTAGAATGTGATTTGTTTGTATTTCATCAACTTATGACCATAAACTGTATGGGATTCTAATAACTAACGTAATATTGGTACACTTTATTTGCGATAGCGTGTAGTTGTATTATGAATAGGGCAATGCAGACCAATTGACTAATCTCCATTTTGTTCTTCTCTTTTTTGTTCCCTTCTTTTCTTTTCCTGTGCTTTGACATCCCAACAGGTACGAACCTTTGGCACACTTAGGGCGTGATTAATGTGCTCTTTGCGCATGATAATATTTTGGGATGTTGTAATATAATATGTTTCAGCAGTGGAACAAGGTTCTAACAAATTATTTGAGTTGGTTGAATTACTATTAGAACCGAGTGCATTGTCAGTTAGTCTCTGCCCTGAGGAGGACCCAATAGAAGGTCGAAACACATGTTGGCACTTTTTCACTTTTCCTTGGCACGATGTCGCAATTGATTTGGCATAATGCATCAAGGGTAATAGTGAGGTATTTTGCATGCGTTCTATGCAATATTGAGGTATTTCGCATGTGTTCTATGTTACAATGTATTTTCTGAAACATGAAGCACGGAATGTATAGGCATTTTTATTTGTATCCCTTTTGGTATACTGTGTCGACTTGAGAATAGTATTTAACTAAGTTTTTGAGTTAGGATGGAGTTAGTGCCTGTTGGCTGTCATTAAATCACAATCTATCAATCATTACAAGTCCAATAAATGTTGACATTGTTCACCAATCTATTTTCTTTTGAGAGTTCAGTCATTCTCCAAATATACCAGATAGGTTTTTCGCGTGTGTTGGGGAATTTCATCTTTGAGTTTACTCCTTTAAAGTAGTCAAGCAATGTCTCTTAATGCTTTGAATTGCCCTTACATGGTCTGCTTTATATAATTAACAAAAGGCAAAAACACACACACACACACTAGTATAATTAAGCAACTGTAAAGACCGGATGGGGGTATCTGTAGGGTAGAAGCACAGAGCACCCCAGCCACAGCTCTCAATGTGCAAGAGTGGACAACCAGCCAGTCTGAGACTCTCAGGAGGTGATGCAGGCTGGTTCTTAAGTACAGTGAATCCCCAAGCCCCCACAAAGGAATGTTCAAACACTCTGTTATGCGCTTCCTCAGATGTTTTATATAAAATAAGGTTCAGATAAATATATACATCAATAAATAACCCACTTTGTATTCAGGTAACACTATTCAAATAATAGTAAATATATACACATCTATGTGGTACCACAATATAATTTAGATTCAGTTCAGAATGTACCAACTGATGACAGTTATTAAAAAGCATATGAACAATAAAGCATTGAATGATGGAATAGATATACAGTAGAAAGGCCGGTTAGATTAGGCACATTGGCAGCATGCTTTCTTTGAAGTAGATAGGCAATACTGTGTGAGGATACCCCCACCTGGGCAACCTGTATGTGAAAAGTTAAGGTGTATTTTATCTTTTCTATTAAAGCCCAGTCTAAATATGTTCAATAATGCTCAGCTTCTTTTCTTACAGAATCCATGGCTCCAAAGTACCTGGGAAGCCACAGGAGAACAGGATATACGGCAAAGCTTGGACCCTTAGATGAGTCCTGAGGATGTAAGATGCTCTTCCTTGTCACAGTAACTTAGGTGCCTTGGCAGGTGAACTGGTGGAGTTTCTTGGCCTTACTAAATGAGACACCTTGAGGTGGGACCCCCTTGGGAAGAAGGGGTTACTGGGATGTCGATTGCTAGAATATAAAAGGAACCAAGCAGTGTCGGAAAGGCAGCACATTCAGTCTTTGCGGTGGTCTCCATTGGCGGATCATTACTCTGGCTGTAAATGTCCCACAAAGGAAGATAAAACGTGCTGTGAACACCGCCAATGCCTGGCTGAAGAAGATAAGAACCTTGGTGTCCTTGGATGACTGTTGGTGGTGACCAGTGCAGTGGCAGAAGAAGGTGTTGGGATTTCGCGGTTTACCAACTTTTGGTTCTTCAGTACTGCAGCTGCAACACAGACCTGTGTATGTCTTCTGGCAACCAAGACACATCCACTGAACTGTACTTTGAATCCTCACCAAGTCTGGACACTCAGAGTGTATTCTTCGAATTGTGGTGGTTGGAAACCCACCAGCGGACACTCCACTACAGGCAGGGACCTCAATCTTCTCCAGCATTGTCAAGTGGACAGGTGGCATGGCAGGGATGCCCCTTGAAGGACCTTTAAGAACTTTTTAAGCTTTGGGTGTCAAGCAGCAGTATGCTAGTGCACCCCTCTTTTGGATGATACTCGGCAACCTGGCTTCCAGTGGTCATGAGCACTGCTCTGGATGCTGGGTGACAAAGATGAACTACTTGGCTTCGAGATGTTTAGGCACTCTTCTTCTGGACCAATGGAGATCCCTTCTCAGGATGGCAGGCACACAGGACTGGCTTCCAGGACACTTCAGGTGAAGCGCTGCAGTTGCACAATGTTCCCTCATAGCTCGGGAAGAGGTTGCCTATTCAGGTCCTCTGTGGTTCAGTCTTTGAGTCAGCACAGCAGTTTTTGGATTTGGTAAAGAAATGCAGCTGCATACTTCTTCCTCCAAATGGACACCAGGATGCTAGCCTTCTGGAGGTGGAAGGATAGCTCTGGGGCAACGCGTTTGTCTTGGAAGCAAGACAACGCAGCGCAACACAGGTTCGAATGCCAATCCTGCGCTTAGAAACCTCTCACTGGTATTAAGCGTGTTTTAAATTAACAATAAAATAAATAAATAAAAATATGACATCATCTTCAGGTATCTAATTACAGCTTCTGACAAGGAGGTGAGTGTGAGACCTTCTGTAATACAGAATACTCCCCTTTCACCCAGGATCAGCCAGCCAATCACACACAAGTATTCATGCAGGCAGCACCCAATCATGCTCACAGGCATCCATGCTATTCACCAGAAATCAGACACCCACAACACAGAATGTGGATTGGGGTCTACTCCCCAGTCTTTCAGTGCACCAGATCACATTAATTCCAGTTTCGGTCAGGGCTGGCTCAGGCATTGTGTCACACAACCAAAACCAGACACTCACAACACCAAATGTATATTGACCACTCACTCCATTCAGGTAGGCTCCACCCCAAGTGTAAAGCAGCCCCCGGGAAGGCTCCAGCCAGTCTGGCAGGAGGCAGCCCCAGAGCCATATATGGTCCATCCACCCAAAAACCATTCAGGGAAAGGGAAAAGAGCCAGAGGGTAAGCCAAAGGAATCCAAGAGGCCACCAGTGGCCATTGTGCATTTGTGCTTTTGTGCAGAAATACATTGATTCCTATGGCAGGCCCTGGGTATCCCAGAAATGCAGGATACCCCTGCTACATTAGCATGTATATGCCACCAGCCCACACCCTTATCTATGGACAACACTCATGTGCCCCACCAAATACACTAGGAGTACAGGGTTGTGCCCCTACCCATGGGTACACTAAGGGTATTCCATGAGTACTGTTCACCAAGATCAAAATGAAGAGCTGCACTGCCAGGGGTCTGAACTGGACTCATGTGCAGAAAATAAGCAGAACACACTGTTTAAGGAGGTAGAGGAGAAGGACAAGGATGCCCTGTCCCTCCAATGGATATCCAACATCACAGCATCAAGACACATAAGTGCACTAGGGTGTTCTCTGGATGTGCTATACAGAGTATGAGATATCAAATGGCTCACATGGTTTTTAATAGTAACATTCTCTTCAATGTTTTTACTCTACATGTAGACACCTTCTTTAGATAACTGATCCACTTTAAAAAAAAATATGATGGAAGAACTGATATGTAATGGTATTTGTTTTCTTTAGCACGCTTTTGACATTTTCATGATTTCTTTGTACTTTTGGGCCTGCAGGGAAATTGGTTGGATTTTGTTGATAGGAGCAGATGTAACAGTGCAAGATTGCTGTATTGTTGTTTCAATACATGCTGATCAGAACAAAAGTGGCATTGTGTGCATGATATGTTTAGGGGTGTTTTGGTGTGTTTTCTATTAGGACTTGTCCTGGGTGTACACTGATTTGGGTATGTCTGTTGTACATTTTTTCAATCTCTGTTATGTGTGTCAACGTTGTGCTCAAATTAGGAAGTTTGTGTTTTTATGTCTTTACTTCCAGCATCATTTAGTGTTGTAGCTTGTATATTTTTGTTTTGTCTTTGTAGATATTGTGGCTTTTGTCTTTGTTGAAGAGGGTTTGATTATGTGGTGGGGTGTGTTGTAAACTGTGGTGGGAGACCATATTTGTAGGGTGTAATATGAAAGCAGGGATAAAACATCACTGTGCACTTCACCAAGGAGTGAACACCACAGTGCAAAAAATGAAAGCAAACACCAAAGCATGAACTGTATGGACCAAACACCACAGTGCACGACACAGAGAAAAAAACTCCTCCAAGAAGCAAACACAACAGTGCCAATAAAAACAAAGATTTAGACATGCCAGGATGAACAGAAGGGATCAGACACCAGAGATGACAACAACAATGAACATATGTAACCGGTTTCTAAGAGCAGGGTGCGGGGAGTGTGATGAGAGAGACATAGCGAGAGACACGTGACATGTGCGAAAATATGATCAATGTATAGCAGTGGTCTTCAAACTTTTTTGGCCAGGGCCCCCCTGAGCAAAATTTGGGCAGGTCGGGACCCCCCAGAAATGCCAAATGGACAGTATATATTGCGCGCCGTCACCTGCTCCCATCAAAGTCGCTCGGCTCCCTCATCCCACTCCTACCCAGTCGCTGGTCTCTCCCCACCCCATCACACACCCAGGGCTCTCCCCACTCTGCTCCCATCACTATCCCATGGTTCCCGCCCATTGTGCTCCCACCATAGTCCCTCGGTTCCCCCATCCCGTTCCCAACACAGTCTGAGGGCCAGTGGCGGCTGGTGAATCTTTTTTAAGTGGAGGGGCATTAAGGGGAGGTTCGGGGGGGTTTCCCCCTGTGAATTTTTTTTTTAAATAATAGGTTAAAATGTTGCATTGTAGAGCATACTTTTAACAAAAAATGGGTAAATAGTTTACAATTGTTGCTGGGAGTCCAGGGGGCAGGCATTGATATTTTATTTCTATCGCGCTCGTACACAAGTGTTTCAGAGCGTGACAAGGCAAGGGAGGGGAACAGAGGAGAATAAAACAGCGATCTTACTAGGCCCAGTGACATTGAGAACGCGCAAGTGTGAGGGGAAAAGTGCATGGAAGGGGGGAGAAGTGGAAAGTGCGAAGCAGAGGAGAAACAGATAAATAACAATAAATAAATAATAAAGGCAACAAACAGTGGTAGTGCAGCCAGCAATTTGCAAGTGCTACGTTTAAGGCAGCAGACAGGGTAGGTCTGATAAGTGCAGGAAGAAAGATGGTTCTCCTCAAGTTTTAGAGTGGCAGGGCGCTGTTCCAGAGGGAGGCCCCAGCCGAAGACGGAGATCTACCCCCAGCTCGTTTCTTTGATAAACGACTGACCCTGAGGGAGTTGGAGGTAGAGGAGTGAAGAGCTCGAGAGGCGAGGTATTTGCGGAGGAATAGCTGAAGGTATTTTGGACCCAGGCCCCAGAAAGCCTTGTGGACAAGGCAGAGGGTTTTGAATGATAGATGTCCGGTAAAAAGATACCATCCCTGTCCCCTGGGCCCCACTGGTCCTAACACAATGAACATGATTATGTGTATATGCAAGGCGCTGCACATTCATACAGCAATCACTCTATCATTCACATGAGCATCCATCACCATACACTCACTCATAACGCAACAGTGTTTCCCTTTGACAGTTCAGCCAGCCCAGGAGCACTCCATTAGCTGGATAAAGCAGCTGAGGGAGTGCTCACTGTTTCACTGGGCTGGCTCCTTAGCTCCTCCATAATGGGTGAGGGGCCACTGGGTGGGCGCCTCTTGCCATTATGGATGAGCCGCCAGGCTCGGACAGGCCTATAGGGCAATGCCTGTACCAAAAATGTAAAATGCTAGTTTGGGCCAATCAAAATGGGCCACCATTTTGGCCAATGTGGACCATTTTGATGAGTTACTTAACTATGCAGTTAGTAATGTTGACCATTGTTGCTGAATATATCACAATTTACTTACATTTTAACACAAAGCACCCCTTTGGGTACTATTGAAACAGTGGGCTTCATAACTACTCTGGCGGTAGCTGTGCCGGTAAAACCGGCACGGCTGCCACTGGAGTTGCATCCGGGTCTGGCACCCGCGAATGGGCAATTACTAGGTCATGCCGAGTTAGGCGGACATGATAATTGCCCTTTCGAAGGTGCCGGTAGATCCCCATTCCCATTTGAGCCCCATATGGCTCAAATGGGAATGGGGAGCTCGGATGCACCGGCACCGTTAATAACGGTGCTGGTGCATCCGACGAGCTGAGGTCAGACCTGGCGGGGGCTGTCAAGCACCCCCGAGCACAACTCTTACTATGGCGGAACGGTAGCAACGGTGCCGGTAGCTTACCAGCACCGTTGTTACTGGTCCGCCATAGTAGTAATGAGGCCCAGTCTGTGACTAAAGGAATGAATATCCATTTACAACTGTGGGCCACTTTTTCATTGTTGCCTGAGACAGTTTCATGCTTCAGCCCGCCCACGTGGGCCACCCCTGCCCATTTCTTCCAATCTAAAAAAAAAAAAAAAAAAAAAAAAAAAATCTTTTTTCATGCTGAGCTCTCAGGGCCCCCCTGGGATGCACCCGCGGACCCCTAGGTAGTCGCGACCCACAGTTTGAATACCACTGATGTATAGGTTGACCACTCTCTGGGAGTGTCCACCTGTTAAGTCAGCCAATGACAATATTTCATCAATCAGAGATTGTGATGTACATTGCACCAAACAGAAATTGTGATGCCAATATGACATAGTGTGTGATGGGTGGACCTGGTAGGGGGGAAGTTATTAAGAGCTACTGATTTCAGATGGACTGACATTTTAATGGAATGTGAAATGCACTTTGCTTTCTTTCTATAGTCAAACCCATGTGAGCTCTTATTTATTCTAGACCACATAGCATTTTCCTGCACAAAGTGTAGTGCTTCATAAACTAAAACTAATTGAATGCAAGTAGAAAGTTGCAGAATGTTAACATGAAATGTATCCTGTTTTCTGAGCATATTCAAAGCCAAGGGAAGATTAATATAAACTGGAACACCAAAGCATTTATGTGAAGGGTGCACTACCCGTTTCAAACAAAGCCAAGTAAATTGAACCCTATATGTTTTTACATGTTTTGTCAATAACTGTGGCTGTGAACCATTGGACACTGCTCAACAGCCAAACAGATCATTTATAAATCAAGACATGTGATGGCCTAGACATTTAAAAGTATACATTGGGATGAAAGGGAACTTAGCGGAACCACTTCCATTGCCATATAGAATGATGACATTTCAAATGAAAATGTATATTTCACAAATGACTGATCCCTGTTTTAGATGCACCCAAATCATCAAAGGGAATTATTGGGATTGTTGATGTAATTTTAGAAAATCATAGTTTTGAGCTAATGTAGAGTGTAGAAAAATCTCGAGCCCATAGAGTTTGATGCAATCCACCACTTCTTGTATTTTATTTACATACGTATTCTAGAAGTCGACCACATCACACTGCCCATGGTAAAACATTGCTCAAAGGAAATATCTAGTAAATGAAAGACATTTTCTGTTTAATCTTTTTTCTGATACCGACACCTGTCCTTGATATTGGTAAAAGTATAGGCAAAGTGATTTATGCTGTACATGAGTAGCAAAAGTGTAAATTAAATGAGCTGATACGTAGTTTGAAATGTGCAGACCCCCACCTTAGAAATTATGACAAGAATAAAATGATGTCAATGTAATGAAGAGGTTTGCAGAACTCTCAGGTATGGCTGTGAACCCCAGTAAGTCCTGCGTGTTCCCGTTGGGTAGATACAGGGGGCTCCCGCTATAGAATTTGCCAATCCTACAGATACCGTGGGAGGTTACAACATTCAGATATCTTGGGGTAGACATATACCATACGGTAGAAGCGGAACATAGGCATAACACGGAAAGAACAGTTAAGAAACTGGAGAGTAGCATGAAGTTTTGGACAAAACTCCCCTTGGCAATGATGGGACGAGGGGCGATGCTCAAGATGGTGGCGCTGCCGAGATTGTTTCACTGCTTTGCGAACATCCCATACTCAATACCCAGGAAACTCTTTGTCAGGCTGGATGGCATATGCAGGGAATTCTTATGGCACGGGATGAGGAACAGAGTAGCCCTGTGGAAACTACAAAATCCATATGAGAAAGGAGGTATTAAATTACCAAATTGGGAAGTCTATTATGCAGCGAGCCAATTACAATACGTAGCCAAATGGCTCTCTGAGGAGCCTACCTTAGAACACAGGTTGCTTCAAAAGGACTGCGCCCCATACTTTCTGAGAGAAATTATATAGTTGCCCAAATCGGAGTTGGGGGGTCGCCCGTGGATGCTGGATCTTGGTTGGTAGATGTGGCAAAGGGCATGCCGATTGATGGACAAGCCATCCCTGTGCTCCGCGCAGATCCCGCTGGTCACAGTGGTGGGAAGAGGGGAGCAACTGAGGCTGATGATTAGGAAGCACTGGGAACCGGCGGGGATAGCAACGGTGGGGGATGTGTGGCAAGAAGGGAAGATACTGGAATTTGGGGAGCTGGTGGAACTAATGGGGCTGAGTGAGGGGCAATATATCACATATCATGGGGTAGTGCAATGAATTAAAGATACCTGGTCTGAAGTGGAACTGACGGAGGAACCGGACACCACTTTGGACATGACATATGACATAGCAGAAGGAGGGCTTGAAACGTCTAGAGTGTACGAAATGATAATGGGCCTCATTACGACCCAGGCGGTAAGTTACCGCCTGGGCCGTGAATTTACCACCATGGTGTAAACTACGTTTACGCCATGGTGGTTGGCGGACTTACCGCCCCATTCCGAGGTTGGCGGGGCGGTAAGTCCCCAATCCCCATTTACCCTTCCCCATTCCCATTTTTGCCCCATAGGGCATAATGGGAGTGGGGAAGGCGTTAATTACGCCACCGTAAATTACGGTGGCGTAATTAACTCCATGGTCCCTTAGCGCCATGGATTTTAACACCTGCTAAAAGCAGGTGTTAAATCTGCCATGGCGCTAAGGGACCTCGTACTCAGGCGGTAAGGGTCGGCGCTGTTTACGGCGCCGTAAAACCCTTACCGCCTGAGTCGTAATGAGGCCCAATGTCTCAAGTGGGAAAGGAGGTGGTGAAACTTAGACTGGACTGGGAAGAGGAAGTAGGGGCCGCGATGAGTGATGGGATGTTGGAGAGAGCACAAGGATACCACAAAAAAGAATCGAGAAATGCTAGGCTGCAGCAGATACAGCTGTATATAACTCACAGGGCATACCTGACGCCACAAAAGATAGCTAAATTTCAAAATGCCAGTTGCCAAGTGTGCCCAAAATGTAATGAGGAAAATGCGGGGATGGTACATATGTTTTGGGCGTGCCCACTGATAGAGAGATACTGGGGAGAAATAGCACAGAAAATGGAAGACAAGGGGATGTGCATTAAGGTGGATACAGTGTGGGCCTGTTTGCTAGGAGGGTTCTCCAGACCGCGTAAGCTTAAACATGTAAGCAAATTGAAAGATCTAGCGTATGTCATGGAAAAGAGAAGAATTGCGATGGACTGGAAGGCATGTCATAGGCCCAAAATGGATACATGGTGGAGGGATTTGCAGAAGTGGGCGGAAGCAGAAACAGTGGTATGGCAGGAAGTGTGTAAAGGGGAGGTGGAAGGTTCCATGTGATAATATTGCCTCAAAAATATCGCCATACAAAGATCTCGCCATATTTTTGCGGCGATATTACCCTATGGAACCTGCGGGGGACATCCCCGCAACCCCCATATATTTTTAAAGGGAGCGGGGGGATACCCCCGCAACCCCTTCACCCATCTACTCCATAAATTATCCCCACCAAAAATATCGCCTATGGCCATTCCCGATGACCATATGTACGGCGATATTTTTGGTGCAATAATATTACCTGATACCAGGTGGAAGAAGAAGCCGGAGCCCTAGCGGGTTGGAGGCAATTGATAGCTGAACTATTTGGGCCCTCGCACGATGGACCAAGTGACAGAGACTCAATGAGCGCTGCCGAAGAGAATCCCCACCACAAGAGATGGAGACTGGAAATGTGGGGGAGTGGGCTTGGGGGAGGGGACAGGGAGATACAGTGCACTGGAATACAACAATTTATGTGTATTTGTGATTGATGTTACGTATCCACTGTAAGTTTGGTTTGGTTTGTTTGTATTTGGAAAATTAATAAAATCGTTTATAAATTTTTTTTTTTAAAAAGAATAAAATGATGTCATGGCGGGACACGATCGGGAGTGGAGAGAATGATGAAAATAGCAGAGAAGGTATGCAATTTCTCTTTATATGAAACCTTTTACCCTTCGATGCCGTCAATTCTCCCACATGTCACTAGCCCTAGTGTTGGTTATCTTTCTTTAAATCATAGCATACGCTGTTGCGGATGTTCCCATTCTATTTACTAACAGTAATGCTTCCACATGATAACAGGTACTAGACACGTGTGCCCCAGAAGCTGCTGAGCTTAGGACTTTTTCACAAGCTTGTGGTTACTGGGTGAAGGCCATTGGCATGCCATTGTGTGGGCTGTACTGGTTTAAACTAGAATAGACAATGAATCCCACACAGGGGGCAGAATGGCCATCAGGGTTTGGAGGACCTACATCCCTCGTTTGAGGATGATGAAACAGAAGAAGTCAAACTTGTCAACATGACTCGGAAGTCGATTCTCACATGACACTGCAGAGCCAAGGAGATAGATGATGGACTCCAGTGACAATGCTAAGTGGGAATTGTGTGATTTCAAAGATATGGGCTAGAGCATCTTAAGAGGTTAGTTGGGATTTGGGGTTAGGATGGGAGACTATCTATTTTCGTGTCAGAAACCTCTACATATCAACTCTGCCTGTTCCTCGGCTGAGAATTAAACTACTGTTTCTTTCACCAGGTTAACAGCGAAATGTAAAGATAGTATTATATTGGTCTGCTTTGAAGTTGCGTTCTATTATTTAGGCCTAAAGATTTGGAAATATATACATTTGATTCAAGTGACAAATTGGGGATGGACGCTGGGTTAGGATAGTGGAAATCCTAAGGGGGTTGTTAGAGGGAAACCCATTAATCTTCCTTGCCAGTACCCTAACCAGAGGAAAAGAAAAACCCTGGTTTTTATCATTTTGATAATAAAACCCCTTGAACCACCTTTTTGTGTTTAGCCATCTGTGACAGCGGGCCAGTCATAAAGAACAGCATGGGCTAATGGCAGGGTATAGTCTTCAAGCGGTTTGTGAGCCATCCGTGAAGCATCCAAACAATAATGCTGTATGTATATAGGTATAAAATAAAATAAAAAGTCCAACCAAGGTGCTATACAAATATGATACTTTTATTTCACTAAAAGGACAATCTAACTGATAAAAACACTAGCAGCCCACCCCTGTAAAGAAATATACAGATAATGCAGACTTTCGAGGAAAATGGTACTTTGTGTAGTGGTTAACACGGGCCTGCAGACAAATAATCTCTGTATTAAGATTAGTTTCCAGTAAAAGTTGTTTTAATGAAAATAGTGGAGTCTTACATGTCTCTAGGACTCATAGAACAAGGCCAGGGTGACAGAACCTCTGTGTATACCTTAGTGTCTTGTTTCAGGAGCTTGACTGCAGCAGGCTGGTCTTCTGTATGCTTTAAAAGGGAGGCAGTCCATGGATTGGTTCAAGGGAATGCAGAAACTCAGGCAACTCAACAAGCGCTCAAGACATAAGGCTCAAAGAAGGTTGTGACAAGTGACGGTGTGCGGATCAACATGATTCGAATGCTTGACAACTTCAGTGGAGAGCCGCATCAGTTGGGTCCAATGATGTGCTGCAGTTCTCCAGCACTAAGTGGCTCAAAGAAGGTGGGGAATGGGCTGACAATGTGGATTCAGCATCTCAAAGAGGCTCAGAGTGATTCAAAATCATAGTATTCCAAAAGCAGCACCCTGATGTCCAAGTAGCATCTCAACAGATTTTTAATGTGCTCAACAAGCTCACAGTGGTTTGAAGATGCAGTGAGAATGAAAGACAACGTCTAATGAGTTGGTGCTTCTGTGAGTCATGGCCCAAAGTCTCAGAGGAAAGGGTAAATCATTTGCCTGCCCTTAGCAACCAGGAAGGTTGTTAGGATTTGCCACTTCAGCAGGCAGGCCTTTTCAAGCATCAGGACACTTCATTAGTCTCTCTGAAGCAATTCTGATGAAGGAAGTTCTGTGCTCTCCTGGGAAATCCTTGTCTTCACCCCAATGGCTGGGGACTTTGGACAGTCCTTACCCTAACGAGGTTCCAGTGATCCAGTGAAATTGTCATTAGAGAGGGTTTTTCAGTATGTCTCTTTAAAATGAGTCCAATGATGATTCAATTAAGGAGGGGTCTCACTCCTTTATTTTGTCACTTTCCCAAGGTAGAAAAGGACATTTCAACTCTTCTTTAAGTGGCCAATCTGTGCTGCCATAACTTGGGTTTTGCCTTCAGATATGAGCTCCTACAGGGAATTGTCTCCATGAAGTTAGGAGGGGTCACAAGAAGGAAGTTTGGCCTATGCACTCTCAAGATGGCAGGACCCTTCTCTTGGGCTCCATCCTCTCCATAGCTACACTATATCTCCCCTTCAATCTGCCTAAGATTACAAAGACTCCAGTGAATCTTCCCCCAGTGTGACTTCACCATTGTTTTGGCTAAGCTCCCTTTGAAGCTCTAAATCCCATCCTACAATCTGGGGGCATGTCCCAGTTCTCTGGGAAGACGTCAAGCCTTCCCAGAAGAGAGCAAAAAGGTCCCCAAGGGCCCAACATGTATTTGGTTGAAACTAATAGCCTCAGAAAGGAATACACAAAAGCTGTTACAATTGCGGGGATCAGAGGGGGCCTAACTGCATGTTTGTGCGTGCCTAGCTGCTCCCTCACTTGCGGCATAAATGTGCCGGAGAGAACGCCCGAGCAGCAGACGGGAACAGAGGGCACACCGACAGTGCCCTCTGGCCCTACCCGCTTTGTCAGGCAATTGCAGCGTTTCCCCTTGCAAAACTTACTTGCTGGCCTAGAGGTTGTATTAAAATTCTACCCCAAGAGCAATCTAAGGAAAATGACGTAGTCACTCCCCGTCTGAAAGTCCTCCTAATTAATGCTAGATCAGCTGTTGCTCACTGTGACAACATTTATTCTATTTTGGAAGATCTTAAGCCTGATGATATATGCATAACAGAAACCTGGTTCACTACCACCTCTGGGCCAGCCATAGTCCAAATGCTACCTCCTCATTACTGTATTTTCCAATTTGATCGGCCTGCCCCCAAAATGAGGGGTGGGGTTGCCATCACGTTTAAGAAGTCCTTAAACTGCTCCACCATCGCCCTGACTCATGAACTATCATGTGAACCGCTGTTAGTTAGGATCCAGGTCACACCTGAAAATTCAACCCATTTCTTAATAGCCTATTGCCCTCCTTTATAGGCTGCCAATCAATTTCTGGATTACTTTGTGCAGCTAGTTGCTGATCTCTCTCTGACATACTCAAAACTAGTCATTCTTGGTGACTTCAACCCACACCCTAACAGCCCTCTCTATGAGCAAACCAATAAGCTGGTCTCCTCTCTGGCTGACTGCACCTTTATCCTGAGAAGTCATAGCCCCACCCACATGGAAGGGAATCAACTTGATCTTATTTTCGTTTAATCTAATGAACTCCACACCTTTCCCCCTGGCCTTTGCTTTGGTCAGATCACTACCTGTTACCTTTCTCTCTTCTTTTCTCAATGCTCAAACTCAGACCTAAGGCCCTATTTAAAACGCAGAGACATTGGTCCAATGTCTCCCTCAAGTCCATCTCTAAGTCGATTGAAGTCCTTACTCAAAGGGGCACTGCAAGTTATAGAAAACCCTGTCTTGCCTTGATCGATGCTATACAGGAGACAGCCGACTCCCTGGCTCTCTGCCAAACGTGCTAAACCCTCTCCTCCATGGTTTTCAACAGAACTTAGGCTGTTGAAACAATAGTGTCATCTGTGAGAACAGAGATGGCACAGGCATTTCAAGCCCTCTGCAAAACTTGCCTATGTGCAGGCAAGAACTAATTATCAGATTGCTATAAAAAAGGCAAAAGCCTGTCACTTTGGTGAACGTATCCTTACCACCTCTTGCTCTGCCAAATAACTTTTTCAAGTCCCCAAGGAGCTGACTACTCCTGTACGACCTCCCCCGGTGACCCTGTAAATGCAAACACACTGTGACCATATTGTCTCCTTTTTAAGGGATAACATCTGTAAAATTTGAGATCTTACACGCACAGTAAGGTCAGTCTCTGCTGACTTCCTTGCTGCACTTCCTAATCTTGAAGAGACACACCCCATTGCCTTTCAATTTAACACAGTGACCGACACTATTGTCTCAGATGCACTGTCGAAACTTAAATCTGCCTCCCCCACTGACCCTATCCCTACTCTGCATGCTTCAAACAATCTCTCACAAATAGATTTCTTGGTTTATGGCAGAGCTTCAACACTCTTTTTCATCTGGGAACATCCCTGGGTCCCTTAAACACACGATTATCTCTCCTCTACTTAAGAAGGCACATCTTGATCCTGCAATGGTTGAGAATTACCAACCTATATCTTTGCTTTTAGTTCTCATGAAACTGATGCAGTCAGGACCATGGAGATGTGGGAGCTCTGATTCTCCTTGAGCTCTCTGCGGCCTTTGATACTGTTGACCATCAGAAACTGCTCCAGTGTCTTCACAGGGCAGGAATCTCAAGCAGGTGGTTTTCCCCCTTTGTGTCCAACCGGTTTCAAACAGTTTCTCTTCCCCCTTTCACTTTTACTCCAACAGCCCTGAATTGTAGTGTTCACCAAGGGTCTGCCCTATGCCCCCTCTTGTTTAACTTATACATGCGTGCCCTAGCCAATCTCATTACTAGCCATGGGGTACACTTTGTCTCATATGCTGATGACACGCAGATTCTTTTTTGCATCAACATACCATCATCTGACCCCCTCCCCCTAAAAATTGAAAGACTTTTTATCTGTGGTTGGGGAAAGGATTTCCAATAATTGGCTTAAAATCAACGGAGATAAAACAGAGGTCTTACTGGTCGGATCCAACAACACAGGACAGCCTTGGACTTGCGAGTACTGGCCTAATTCCCTTGGCACATGCCCTGATCCCACTTCAGTAGTTAAGAGCATAGGCATCAAAGTAATGTCCTCAAGCACCAGAGAGGCACAGATCTCTTTTGTCTGTCAACTCGGTTTCACCAAACTGAAAGTACTGAAAAAAGTCCTACCGTTTTTATCGCCTGTTTCTACGATGAAGATTGTGACTGCACCCATCATGGGATCCCTAGACTATTGTAACATAATGTATCTAGGCCAACCTGAGGCTTTATTACAAAGGCTACAGACTCCACAGAATTCAGTTGCTTGCCTCGCTCTGGGAGCCCCCAGACTCACACACACCCAGGACCTACTTCGGCACCTTCACTGGCGCCCGGTTAGGAGTTAAGTCAAATTTAAAATCCTTTGTCTTGTTCATCGTGCCACTCACAATACTGGGGCTGAGTTTCTACGATCTAGTCTTGTGCCCTATAATCCTTGCAGGCTCCTTTGCTCGGCTAAACAGTATTTGCTGAGCAGTCCCAGCCAGTCTTCCACCGAGCCAGAGCTGAAGGAAAATCTTATACGGTGCTTGCCCATATGCTCTGGAATGCCCTGCCGGCTCAGCTCTCTAACACTCCAGAATACCTTCTCTTTTGAAGGAATCTGAAAACACATGCCCTTGCAGTCTGAAGTTGGTCTTTCCCTCACTGCCTCCAGCGCCTTGATGCCTCTTGGTCTTCGCTCACGCTCTACAAATATGTATACATTGCAAATACTCCCGGCAGCCTACAACAGCACCTGTCCACTAGGCAGATCTCCATGGGCCGCTAGCTGCCCCAACCTACTTTCATACTGGCGAAAATGTACACACACAGACTCTTATAACATCTCATACCTCGGGCTTCGATCCTCCAAGGGTGTTCACTCAAAGTATTTTGAGTCTATTCCAATGGGATTGGGTGCCATACAAATGATATATAACATAACATAACATAACATAACATAAATGAACTGCACCAGAAAAGTGGGAAGCTTTAATGAGGTTTATTGCTTGATTCTTGCCCACAGGTTTTGCAACAGTGTGCAAATGTACTTGGTCCGATTCTACTTTTGATCTTGAAATCCTCTTTCTTCAATATGAAGTCCCTCCTGTGTTTAAATTTGCAATCATCACTCCCGTTCTTAAAAAGTAATCTCTAGTCAATAATATACCTGGCAGCTAGTGCCCACTGCCCTTGTTACCTGTGCCTGGAATGATCATGCAAGGCCCAGTGGCCACAGAGCTATATTGAAACATCTGGCCCAACACACCCATCAAGATGGGTTGATTCCTTACTATGTGGCTGAATCTTTGTTGGTGACAATCCTGGATGATGTCTGGACAGCATTACATGCCGGAGTTGTCATAGGTATGCTCCATTTGGGACTATTGTCATCCTTTGACACAGTGGCTCACAACATTCTTCTTCAACCATTTTTAGAGTGGATATCTTGAGGTCAGCTCTGTGCTGGTTGTTCTTTTCCCCATTATTTCTGGTAAGAGCAAATCTGTTTCTATATAACCTTTTTTATTCTGTCATTTCCCTTGTGTTGCAGGATAGCTCAGGGCTCCTTCCGATCTCGCCTGTTCAACATTTATGTTCCACCCGTGGTCTCTTTGATTGCATCTTTTGGGTTCCCATTTGTGATATATTGTGATATATGCAGATAACGCCCTGCTTGTCGATTGCCTGGATGGAGACCAAGAGGCCACCTCGACCACATGTCAATCATGTCGGTCTACTATTTTGGGATGGATTAACAGAAACCTATTCCAAAGGTAGAGACCATGGTTTCAGTGGCTTTGATCCATGTTTGTGCCTGTCGTGCTTGCTCTCTGCATGGGCACATTACCAACTCTTACTTCAGTGGTGAAACATCTTGGAGTGAAATTTGATAGTAATTTATCATTTTTATGGCAAATGTACATATAAAGAGGTTTTACATAATGCCCTTCTGCCAATACTGTTGGCCTTACTGCGCATGATTAACTACATCACTCTTTATTTTGTGGTATTTTTGATGGCTGTTTTATGCAGTCATCCATCAGAATTTTTGGAATTTGAAAAAAGTACTACATTACTCAATTTATGGCCCACCTTCTTTGCTGTACGGCTGAGAGTGATAGTGAAAATCCTCTGTGTCCTGCACTGGTGTATATCTTTATTTGTTCCATTGTTTCTTTTCAGAAACTCTTTTGGTGACTTCTCAAATCTATTTTTCTCGCCCACTTTTCAGAATTTACTTAGAATATTAAACTCACATCTTTTGGGGTAGAATTTCTGTTCTTTAACTGTAGTATTCTGAGTTCTCATACACACAAGCTGCAATTCCACATTAAAAGGCCTTTCCCACATGGAGCTCTGCATCATAGAAAAAGAAAACTGGGAACCACGTGTTAAAACACACACACATAAATCCCACAATCAAATAAATATATCTATTTTTAATGTGAGAGTCTTAATCCTAGATGTGCACCTAAAATAATATGCACCCTGCACTGGCACATAATTCTGGCTACAACACAGCTTTTGTCTCCTTTGATAATGTATTGGGAGTGACCTCATGCTTTGACAATTTATAATATTGACTGCCACGTAGTCAACCTACTTCAAGTTAGAAAGTTCTGCTCCTTACAAACCTATCAATCACAAAATATCTCATGTTCACATTTGTACTCAGTCATCTCTACTGCTGCCCCAGCCTAATGCTCATCCTCTCTGTATATTCATTTGCAAACCTTGTTGTTCACTCTCTTCCCACCCCTGTTACAAGCAGATGTTTATAGGAAACATCTCAACATAATTTGGAGGGCCTGGCAAGGATAACCCTTTCAGAAGAGATCCCTGTTGCTCAGATTCAGAGTCAACTGTGCTTTCTGCAAGTGTGTTTAGCGTTATCAGTTTGACCTCCATGGGAGAACCCTTTCCCTCACTGGGAAGGGTTGGTGGAACCTTGCAGGGTCGGGTATGTTCCAGGCCATTGCCTCATGGTGTTGTCGTTCCCTCCCCTTCGTACTCCTGAAATTGTGCCCAAATTGCTGGACATCCTATTGTGCTTTTTGTCTCAGGGCCCTCCCCTTCTTTGACTCCTCAGCTGTTATATTAGGGTTTGGTGGTGGAATCTTGAGAGGTTCTTCTTCTGTTGGGCTCAACCTAACTATCTTTACATCCATGTGCTGTATTTTCTTGGTTGTATCCTGGGTTGTATCCTGCCATGATGGAATTGCACACAAGCCATGCATGTTTGCAGCCTAGCTGGTATACCCAGTTATCAATAATACTTGTGGGCGTATTTCAACAATTCAGGATCAATACTACCAGACTTCCCACATATTTGGGATCATTAAAGCTGATTGTGCTGTATATATATTCCAAATGAATGACACTTGCAAGTGTTGGTGATCTGTTACAGCTGGACGATGTTCTCATTTGTAGCTACTCCTCACTCAGAGCTTTCTGCTGGAACCATATCATAGTCTTCTGCTGATACTCTTATCACACCCCCAAGATAGGAAGTCGTCAAATTGGCATATCGGGCCCTTTATACATAGGAAAGAAATCAGGCCTGCTACTTGACACACTTCTGCCTAACCCCAGGTAATAGTTGAGCTGCTGCCCTCTGTCAGATTCAGAGCTTCTTACATAAGTGATACAAATGTAACCTTTATTGTTGAATCTGGGAATCTAGGGTTATTGCTTATAGGGCACAGTGCAAACCTCATGGAGCAAATTCTGTGATACCACTTCTGACACACATTTGGCGTGCTCATAGGAATCAACACAAATTCATAAAAACAATCAATGAGGTTGAACATCTTTCCTTTCTTACCAGAGACGGTTTGTTTAAATGCCTAAAGGAATGGAGTAACAAAACAGTAGGGCCTAAACAGCTAGGATAAGCAGAAAATGTGTGAATGGATGAATTAATATGCTATTGTGAATATTTATTTTATTTATTTATTTTTATTTTAACATTTGGGTAACGCCCAGACCCACAGGTATCACAGCCTTTGTACATGATAATAGCATGACACAGATTAACAGGTAATAGAGTCACTTAGATAGAACATAATTCAGTGTTAGTCATACATGTTGAATAACCAGGTTTTCAACAGTTTCTTGAATGATGAGTAGGATGGTTCATTTATTCTGATGGGTTCAGGTTGTGGTAAATTCCTTCTCCACGGAGTCATGGTGCGTGGCCTGCAGCAGGCTGGCAATCTTCCTTCTCACATCCCAGTGTTTTGTCCTCTGAGCCTGGATACATGGTCTCCAGCAGAAATACTGGAAACGTTCCTTCTCAGCTCTGTGGTCTTCTCTCAAGTTGTATGTTGCTATCAGCAGAATCTGGACTAATTCTGAGAATGTACCACCCCACTCACTTTGTCTCTATCTTCATCTTCTGCCAAAGTCTTCCCTTGAGGTGAAAGCAGAATTGAAAGCCTCCTTCTCTCCACAATGTTTTCTAGCTTGGCCAGGATCACATACATAGCATTCAGCAAGCACAAACCAACTCTTTTCTCCTTTTATGCCTCCTCGGCCCATCTATGAGAGCCATGTTATTTTCTTGCATTTAGCCTTTGATTTCAGTTGTATTGTTAAGGGAAGCCACTGTTGAACTGGATAGCTTCTTGCTGTTGTAGTAATGTCTGTACTGTGGGGCCTGTGCGAACTTGTGCTCTATTTTTTCTACTTCACACTACCATGATTACCATGCGTGGTAATTTTACCCTGCTATTCAATGTGATAATTACAGCTTCCTCATGTATTCTGCCTGACCCTGCTCAACTTGCTCAGTAATGGTTTTATTTGATATGGGACTGCTGGCCAAGGGCTTACATGCAGTGGCCATAATCTTGATTTCAGGAACCATTGTCATGTTGGGGACATGACAGTGGCTTTTCAACCAATACCTAGCAACTCTAGCCCGCTGTATTGCCATTTTCTGCTCAAACTTCCAGTGCTACGCAGATGACACTCAGCTCATTTTCAGGCTGCCCTCGGCCACCTCCTCCACCTCTCTCATCACTGATTGCCTAACTGCCATCCAGGATTGGTGTGCTGCCAACAATCTCTGTCTGAATGCCAGCAAGACTGAGATCCTCCTCATCGGCACACCATTACCTTCCTTTCCCCTCACTCTCTGGCCGGCCTCCCTTGGCCCTCCTCCTATCCCTACCTGCGAGGCCAAGAACCTTGGTGTCACCTTTGATTCCACACTCTCCTTCTCCACCCACATCGCTAATGTATCAAAAAAGTAAAACTTCCTACTGCACCTCCTCAGAGGTACTCTTCCTTTCCTCTCATTCCCCCAGAAGCTCACTGTCTCCCAAGCTCTGGTTCTCTCTAAGTTGGACTATTGCAACAGCCTCTTTCTTAATCTACCTACCTCTACTCTCCGCCCTTTGCAACTTATCCAGAACAGGACTGCAAGACTTGTCCTTGGCCTCAAGCCCCTGCTGACTCTACTCTCCCTTGGCACCATGCACCTGGCAACCCTCTTTCCTCTGGTCCCAGGTACCTGCTCCTCCTGCCACCCGCACGCACTGCCTCTGGGCCACCCCTTGCACTGGTGTCTGTATTTGTACCCATAAAGCCCCCCCCCTTTGTTTTGTTCTTCCTGCACTTATCAGACCTACCCAGCCTGCTGCCTTAACCCAACACTGCCACTTGCTGGCTGCACTCCCTTTGTTTGTTGACTTTTTATTTATTAATTGATTTATTATTATTTATGTTTTTTTTCCTCCTTTTGTTCCCCCTTCCATGCACTTCTCCCTCTCCCCCTCTGCCATGCACTTGTGCGCTCTCAATGTCACTGGGCCTAGTTAGATTGTTGTTTTGTTTCTCCTCTGTTCCCCTTCCCTTGCCGCGCTCTGAAACACTTGTGTGTATAATAAAATATCAATATCAATATCAATTTGTCTCTACTCATCCAATGACAAATCACTTGAAAGTGTGTTGTGGGTGAGCCGTCTAAGTCCTCATTGTCTACCAACCTGACATAAAATGTGAGTGGGTCATCAAGCTGCAACCCTTCTCCACTGTATTGCATCATCATTAGCTGGCTCATTGGCAAGACCATGAGTCACCTTCTTACTTTCTAGAAAGCTATGTTTACGATGCCCTTGGTTACTGAAGTACATGAATCACCATCTGCCTATGCAAATGCATTTCTATTGCTCCAAGATGTATAAGGGGTACTCTTGGGCACATAAGGCGGGGGAGGTTGGGGAATCTCTGGAGTATCTGTTGTATCCTACAACCAGGTGTATCATCACCAAGCAAGTGGCTTCCCTTGGCCCGCACTGTTTTCAGGTCCTTGTGCCACCCATGTGTGTTTGTCACATTCCAGATCCTGCCTCTTATGCATACATTTGCATTCCATTTCTTCTGGCAAAGTGATTTTTTTGGGGTCCTTTTTAAACAATGCTCCTGCTTCAGCAGCTAAGAAGGCAATTTCTCTAGTTCCATCCTTTTCATGGATGCCAATTCACAGATTAGATGGGCATTGCAGGCAGGTTATCGATAGCATAAATCTTGTAAATATATCCCTTTAACTACCATCTTTTGTGTCAGTTTTTGGGGAGAAATATAGACTTACTAAAGAACTGAACACTTTCAGAATTCAACCGACCCTTAGATTCTGCTAATTGATGGATTTGGTCTTGTGCAGCCAGGTGGTATCAACCCCACACACATCGATCCTATTCATTTTTGTATGTTTTCACCAGGCAACGCCACAATGAATCCTTTGAGTACATGTGTTTATGTAATTTCTTCTAATGGCTAGAAGTAGGGCTGTATTAAGTTAGGTAATTAATTAGCTTAATATTTATTTTCCATTTAGTTTATTTTCAGGAATAGCAGTATACAATACGTTGTTTTGGTGACTAAGGTTTTTTTTCTGTTACTTCACTTGTTTACATTTTCCCTCTCCATGTTTGATATTCATTTTAGGTTGTTTTGCAAAGCAATTGTCTATCTGCAGAATTCAGGCCTTGATGGGGTCCCATCAGCTCTGAGATGTAGACACTTTTGTATCTAGATTGTGATGGGCTGGAGAGAATGCATCTAGCCTGCCGTTGATGGTGCTGACCAGAGACTCGTTCTTTTAGGTTGACGTTTGGATATCACTAAGGGGAGACACAGGAGTACTACCAGGAATATTGATGGCACCTTCACATGAAGAATCCACCTCTACTGTGTAAGAATACGATGATGCCCTTAAAGATGGGCATCACACTCAGTTAATTATTGTTCCCAGTAAATCAGGTATGCTCGCTACATCAGGAGTATTTGCAAATAATGGGACGCGTTATTATGACTCCTTGCATATTCTTTAATGGAGCTTTGGATGCTTCATCTCTTTCTTTGTACATTAAAGAAAGTCAAACTTGCACATACACTGCAGCACAATTTCCCCTAGAATCTCATACTCTAATATAGATGCTGTCAATTCGTCCCTCGATTTGGTTGAATGGTGCCTGATAGGTTTTCTGGAATTTCTATTGTTTTCTTTCTGTGTTATTACTTTTTTCTTTAGTTGCTTTTTACCATTGTGACAGGGCTTAAAGTGAGTCCCGAATACTGTCTTGGTAAAGCTTATTTTCAGAAGCAGATCTTATTTAAGATTTCTGAAAAACTTCTAAGTAGACGTTTCATATTAACTTACATGGTTTCCTGTGCTCACATGCTATATCTCCCTGTTACTTTGGCAATGCTCAGGGTTGCAACATATTATTCGTTTGAATTATTTGTAACTGAATCATTAATTTATTTTTTATTTTATTTATTTATTTAAAACGCGCTGGGGCAAAGGCACATGGGCATAGCAGCCTGGACAGGAACACACAACAAGAAACATAAAAACGTCATAGTATCTCAGTCAGACATGAGATCCACAGATCCAAAGAGTTTTTCAAACAGGGGAGTTTTTAGTCGACGTTTGAAAGGCCCCAAGGTGGCTCAGGACCTCAACTTCAGAGTTAAAGAATTCCAGTGTTTGGGTGCTGTGTGTGAAAAGCAGCTTTTCAGAACTAAAGAAAGCTTTGCCTTAGGAACACACAAAAGACCAAAGTCGTTAGTTAGAGGTAACTTTACACTGTCAATTAGAGAGTCTTTTAATCTTTTCCACTTTTTGATGAATGCAACACTTATACTAAGATGTGCACAATGACAAAGATGTCGAATTGTTCTAAACTTTTAAAAAACGCCTTACAAATGTATAAAAATAATACCTAATTCTTTACACTGTCATGGTCAAATGCAAACTCTCCAGGGCAAACTCAATCAGAGTGACAAGGACAATAAAATAGAGGATGTTTATGACTTTCACTTAATGCTTTATTGATTCTCTAGGAGAAGTGTTTTAAGATCACAGTAGTCACCCTAAGCCTACATCTCTCATGCCAGAGTGTTACATCACATCTTAAATTACATCCTATCTTCTCTTGAACTTCTAGGCACCGCATTTAATTAAGCCTGTGAGACATTGCAGAATTTTGCCTTCACACTTCACAAAGTGGCAACGTTTTTCGCAGGTGCCATTAAATGCCCACAAATCAGTTTTTGTGGGAATTTAAATATGCATATGCTACTGTTAGTGGGATAAACGGTGTTGTGGAGGCGCTGTATTTTCCCCTCCTCAAACAGATGTTGCCAGAGAACAAATTCTGCTAACGTATAACAGCTGAATCAAAGAAATGGGTGGGGATAAATATTCCCATTAAACATTGTTTGCTGAAAATATTACTTGAAAAATATCACTTTCAGGTCAAAAGGATAATAATGACTTGCACGCCATGAAGCAAACATGCGTTTATGCTGTGCAGGCCCTGGGAGCAAGATTGACTGCATCTTGGTGAATGAAAGAATCTGGATGCATCATGCATCCCCACATTTTGTTCATATTACACTCATGTAAATACCAATTGCATTTATTTGTAGTAATTTGTTTATTACTAAAGCTTTGTATAATTGTTTTTGGAAGAGATGGATGATGCGGTGGAGGCGGCTGTGGGGTACACAACGGGACTCATTACTGGTTTGCCGTCGAAACCTGCTGGGAGGTGGCCTATTACCGGCAACCCTGTAACACCCTTCGCCGCCTGATATCCCGGTGCCACCGGGATATCACAAGCAGCAGCAGCAATGGCAAATCCCCATTTCCATGGAAATTGGGTCACTGAAGCACCGGCATCATTGCTATCGGTGCCGGTGCTTCAGTGACAACCATGGCAGTAGGTGCCTGAAAACTCAGCAGGTCAGGCCTGCTTGGGGATCCGTGGCCCCTACCGGCATTGTTGTAGTATGGCAGGCCGAAAAGGGCGCCGTTATGCTGCTAACAGCACCCCTATTTCCAGACCGCCATACTTATATGAAGGCAGATGTTTATTTAATGGACTTTATTTAAAGCAATGTATTATTTGTTTGTGTGTGAACAGTATACTACAGAAACAGCCCAAGAGAGGAGGCAGAAGGAGTTTGGCAATGAAAGGCTGGACCATAGGGTCAGGGAGTAGTGGCAGGGGGATGAGGCAGTGGTTGCTTTGACTGCATCTGCTGCAACTGGAAGTCATTACGCCTCATTACAGGGCCTCATTTGAAGTATGCCGGTGCAATTCCATCTACCAGTACGTTGCCACTCCGGCATATACAAGATTGGTGGTGAGGTGTGGCTGGAATTACATGCAGCTCTGAGCTGCCTGTAATTCTAGCACCCCACCACCAAGAAATGCTTGTATTACTGGCACTAGTATTACCGGTGCAGGTAATACTGGCAATTCCTCCCATGTAGTCATATTGGACTCCATGGAATGGGCAATTACCACTGTTGTCGGCACCTGGAATATGCTGGTAATTCTGGCATTCCAAGTGCCAGTAATGGTATTACCCTGTGGTGGTATCCAGAAGTAAATCCTGTGAGACAGGAATGGTATCAAGAGAGACTAAGTTTGCCGGTCCAGGTAACAATGCTACCGGTAAGCTTGCCAGTACTGTTATTACTGGACGGGCAAACTATGAGTTTTGCTCACAGGTGCCTTCCCGGCTGTCAGGTCTGACCTGGCGGGTGTACCAGCATCCGCGAGCAGAGCATCTCGGATGCACGGGCACCATTCACGAATGGTGCTGGTGCATCCGACCTCCCCATTCCCATTGGGCATATGGGGCTCAACTGGGAATGGGGAGAATGTTTTCCAGCGTCTGCAAATGGGCAATTACCGGGTCCAGCAGGGCCATAATGACCCGGTAATTACCCATTCATGCGTGCCAGAAAAAATCACAGGTTTGGCGGCAGCCTGCCGGTTTTACAGGCAAGGCTACCGCCAAACTTGTAATGAGGCCCACTGACTCAAAAGGGTTAGTTTGACAATATTTATTTACTAAGTTTCCTGGCTTGGTGTAATGCCTGACTGGAACTAATTGCCTTAACTGATGTTTCTAATGGCTGTTGTTGTCTATTAGTCCAAAAGAAAAGTCTATCTGTGTCTAAACCTATGCTTCACCTCACTCTGTACAAAAAGGTGATAGGAAGTCTTTTCAAAACAGAAAAATAGTGGTTCAACAAAAAATGAAAACCAAGGATGGTTTTGAGTCAGACTGGCTTGTCTGTTCGGCGACACCTTTACACCTGTTTTCCTCTTACAAGAACTTTTGTCAGTATTTAAAACTGAATATTTTGTTGCTAGTCGCGTCTCACTAGAGTTGAAGCGGCGAAAAGCCACAAACACTGCCAAATAAATATAATTAATGAAGACACTCCTGGAGACCTGGGGCACCATGTGAAATGTGGAATTAAAGTTTGTCAAATCAATTGGTGCAGGTCTCCAGGAGTGTCTTCATTCATTATATTTATTTCAAGGATGGTTTTAGGTGGTCTTCTCACAAGGTGCTTCTTGTTCAATGTCACACAATTGAGTTCAATTTACAGGGCTGTTCATAACGATTTGATATGATATGATGTGGCATTTATAAAGCGCCTACACACAAGTGTTTCAAGGTGCGACAAGGCAAGGGAGGGGAAACAGAGGGAGGACAAAAACAACAATCTTACTAGGCCTAGTGATATTCAGATCACACAAGTTCAAGGGAGGGGAGAAGTGCCAGGTGGGGGTAGGAGGATGGAGAAGTACAGGACAAGGAAAACACAGCCAATGGGTGGCAAGTGCAGATGCTGAGAAGTGCAGACAAGTGTCTAATAAGTGCAGGAGTGGGGACAGTACGGTTACAGATAGAGACCACAAGTGCAGGGGTGCCAAGAGGCAGTGTGGGTTTGCAGCAGGGCAGACAGGGACTTTGGCACGACTTCAGAGTGTGGCCAGGAGCCCAGTGCGTGGATCAGACAGGAGATCAGCAGGGGACAGGAAGAGAGAAGGCAGAAGCAAAGAGCAAGGTCTTGAGGCGCCCTGGAACTTGAGATGGTTCTGCTCAAGTTTCAGATTGGCCTGGGGGTTGTTCCAGTGGGAGGCACCAGCCGAAGAAAGAGATCTGCCCCCAATTTGTTGCTTGGCGAAGCAACTGACCCTCAGGGAGTTGGAGGTGGAGGAGCGGAGGGCCAGAACACGAAGATATCTCGGTAGAGAGAGTTGGGGGTATTGCGGTCCCCAGCCCCAGAAAGTCTTGGAGACAATGCAGAGGGTCTTGAACGTGATCCTTGTCGCCACTGGGAGCCAATGAAAAGATGCCAGTGCTCAAGAGATACGATCCTTGGGCTTGAGGCCAAGGACAAGTCTTGCATTCCTGTTCTGGATGAGTTGTAGAGGACGGAGAGTAGAAGCAGGTAGATTTAGAAAGAGGCTGTTGGAGTAGTCCTGCCTAGGAAGGAGCAGAGCTCTGGAGACAGTGAGCTTCTGGGAGAAAGTGAGAAAAGAAAGAATACCTCTGCGGAGGTGCAGCTGGTAGTTTGACTTCTTAGCGAGATCAGAGATTTGAGGAGAGAAGGAGAGTGTGGAGTCGAAGATGACCCGAAGGTTTTTAGGCTCACAGATAGGAGCAGGAAGAGGGCCCAGTGTGGTCGGCCAGAGAGTGAGAGAAAAGGAGGGAGCTGGTGATCTGATGAGGAGGATCTCCGTTTTACTGGCATTAAGGCAGAGATCGTTGGTGGCACACCACTCCTGGATTGTGGACAGACAATCAAGGATGAGAGACGTAGAAGAGGTGGCTGAGGGGAGCATGAAAGAGAGCTGCGTATCCTCTGCATAGCACTGGAAGTTGGAGCAGAGAGCAGCTATGGGCTAGGCGAGATGTGCCAGGTATTGGTTGAACACCCATGGAGAAAGATTAGACCCCTGGGGAACACCGCAGGTAGAGAGATAGATAGAATAGAGGAAGGACCCAAGTTGTACTTGGGAGGGTCGGTCAGAGAGAAAGGTCAGCAAGGGCAGGACCTGATTAGTGATATCAAGGTTATCACAGAGCCGGTTGAGCAAGATGGCATGGTTGACAGTATCGAAAGCAGAAGAGAGATCGAGGTGGATAAGGACATGGTTAGTGTCGAGGTTTGAGAGCAGGTCGCCACAGATGTTCAGGAGAGTAGTTTCCGTGCTTCTGGCTGCTCTGAAGCCAGACTGATGTTCATGGAGACAACCAACAGATTCAATGTGACAGTTAAGCTGGGAGATGGCCAGCTTTTTCAGGAATTTGCTCAGAAAAGGAGTAATGGAGATTGGGCGATAGTTAGCCAGGCAGGAGGGATCAGCTGAGGGTTTCTTAAGAAGAGGGTGCACAAGGGAGTGCTTCAGGGGGCAGGGTAAATTTCCAGTGTCAAAAAAGTGGTTGCAGAAGTTGGCCAAGGCTGGAGCCAGGATGGCAATGTGGTCCTTGATGGGTTTGGATGAACAGGAAAGAACCTGTTTTGACAAAACTTTAATAGATCAGACTTGTCTAGAAATGTTGTCAGGGGTGAACAAAGAAAAGGAAGAGAGGGAGGAGGAGAGGCAGCCACAAGAAGGCTAGAAGCAGAAGAAGAAGACAGAGAGTAAGACATTGTGGACAGGATATCCTGGGTTTTAGAGATGAAATGTGAAGCCAAGGCCGTGCAGAGGGCCTCGGAGGGAACAGGAGAGGTAGAGACTGCAGCAGGATTGGCCAGTTCAGCCGATTTGTTAGAAGCCGCAGAGACCCGTGCTTGGGTGAGTGCTCTTTTTTTAGTGTGGACAGAGTCAATACTGCCTTTGAAGTAGGGGACAGGTCAGTTTGTCAGAGGGTGCACATGATGCCCTCCATTTCCTCTCAGCCATCCTACACTTGCATTTAAGGGTGATGAGGTCTGAGCCATACCAAGAGTTGCACTTGGCTTTGGGCTTCAGGCAGATCCTCCTGGCAGGAGAAAGTGCATCAAGAGTGTCAGAGATAGAACAACGGAGGTTAGAAAGGGCTGTGTTAGGATGTGAGTCAGCCAGAGGTGCAGGAAGGAGGGGGAGAGAAAGTGGCAGTGAAAGCCTAAACCAACACACACACAACATGGGTTGGATGACTGTGAAGGTGGGTGGTAGTGCTGGAGTTGGCTCGCCTTGAGGGGTAGAAAGAGAAAAATGAGAGGTGAGGAGAAAGTGGTCACTCCAGGAGAGAGGTGTGGTGAAATGGTCAGAGAGGGGGAGGTCTGAGAAGATCAGAACACCCATGGTGTGCCCTGTAGAGTGAGTCAGGCCAGAGGGAAGAATAGAGAGAGAAAGAGAATTGCAGAGGTTGTGAAAGAGTCCAGAGGTAGGACAGGAGGCATTCAAGTGGATGTTGAGATCTCTGAGGGGGAGGAGTTGAGTTGTAGAGGCAAGGAGGGAGGAGGAGAGGTCTGCCCACTCAGAGAGGAAGGAGGTTACCTGGCCAGGTAGCCGGTAGATAGTAGCCGCAGTGCGAGAGCGGCCAGGAGAGAGAGAGAGGGCCTGCAGACGAGGCATTCAAAGGAAGAGTAGTCCTGCATAGGAATGCTAGAGGCAGGGATCTACTCTGGGAAGATCAAGGATACACTCCCACTGGGATGGGTGGTTCTGGACGTGTAGAGGATCTTGTAGACATCAGGAAGGAGGGTGTCAAAACTTGTGACAGATCTGGCCATGAACCCTGTCTCGGTCATACCAGAGACATCAAGGTCGAGTACTTCCAGGAGACAGCAGATGCCAGAGGAGTGTTTGACGACTGAGCGAGAATTGAGCGTGGCAATGTGGAGAAGGTTGCCACGCTTGAAAGACTTTGGCAGAAGGGTAAAGGTCTGAGGTATGTCCTGCAGAATTTTAGAAGGAGCCTGAGGGTGGGCAGAGGAGGAAGGAGGAGAGGGCAAGGTAGCCAAGGAGGATGAATATGCCAGATAGGTGGCGGAGGAGGGAGGCAACAGGGCGGCCAAGAAGAAGTAGAGGTAACCAAAGGAGTGGCAGAGGGTGGGGGCATAGTAGTCAGAGAAGGGAAAGAGGACAGCAGGAGAAGAAAGGAAGTTAATGAGGCATGGGAAGCCACTATCAAACAGGAGGAGGTTGACCTGAGGGCCTTGGAACAAGATGGTGCCATTTAGATAAACATTAATGATGGTCTTGAAGAGTGGAAGGGTGCCAGGAGGGCCTCCCACCGGGTTCCAGCATTAATGGGAGAGGAGGAGAAAGGAGAGAGCACAGAGACCATATGTGGAGTCCATAGGTCTGGCGAAAGGAATAAAAAAGAGGAAGTTGGAGAGGGTCTGTCTGGAGGAAGCGCTGGTGTAGGTATCAGCAATAGGGAGGCCTGGGTTGGAGACCATGATATCCCTTTTGAACTTTTTCCTACCAGACTTAGTAAGAAGGACAGGATAGTCAATAGAGAAGCAGTTAGAGAAGATAGGAGAGACAGAGAGCGCCATAGAGGAGGCAGAGGGAAGGGTGATAGGGGAGCAGGGGAAGCAGGGGAGTGGAGAGGGAACAAGGAGAGGAGCAGAGACACTAGGGGTGGGCACACAGAGGAAGTGTGCAAGCAGACGAGACAGGAACAAGCAGAGAATATGAATAGGCAATTAATTACAATTCAAGATTGATGAGGCAGAACAGTCATGTAGTCGTGAGTAACAAACCAGTTAACAGATCAGAAAGGACCAATGGAACATGAAAGAAAAAGAGGAACACACAACAGCGGTGGCAGCAGTACCAAGTGAGGGACAACCAGGCAGAGCGTGGCTAAATAACAGAACAGCAATCGAGGGAACCTAGAGGAAATGAGTGAAAAACATCAAGAAGTAGGCAGTACGAGCATACCACAGTCAAGGATAGCAGACTCAATAACAGAGCAGTCAAACAGCAAGGGGCCTAGAAGAAGAAAAGCAACAGTGCACAGAGTAGTAGCAAGGGTAGCGCAAGGGGCTGGGATGGGAAAAAGCAGGGAGCAGGGTAAGGCCTGCAGGGGGAGCAAGGACGCGCAGCTGGTGGGACCGGGCAAGGGTTGCAAGGTCTAGGGATGCAGGGAGGTGCACGTGATTGAGGGATGCATGAGGGAACAACTACGCCTAGGTGAGAGAGCGTGAGCAACCAAGATTGTACAGGAGCTGCGTGATCTGGAGATGCGCAGAGTGAACTTGCCTGGGATGCAGAGGGAGCATGGGAGCCTCGCAATAAGGGTTGCGAGAGGCCCGCTCAATCAGGATCACAGGGGAACGCACACAGCCTAAGGACATAAGGAGCGCGGGAGCGCAATTGATTAGAATGCAATGGAACCACATGGGAACAGGTAGCGTGAGCACGCAGGCGGAAAGGGATGCAAGTGGCGTGGGTGGGCAAGTGATTAAGGATTGCGAGGTAGTTGCGTGAAGTACATGGCGCGGGAGCACACGTGATCGAGGAATGTAAGGAACCACGTGGGCAGAAAACGCACAGGCACGAGTGATCAGAATGCGAGGGAACAATGCAGGGTGAGGTGGCGTGGGCGCACTGGCATACTGGGATGCAAGGTGCGTGGGAGTGCCAGCCATTAAGGATTGCAAGGGAACCACACGAACATAAGACGCAAGTCCCCCCAAGGATGGAGGGGGCGTGGGAGCACGCAATCAAGGACTACAAGGGAACCACTTGGGCAGAGGGTGCGAAAGCACAAAGACAGTCAAGGATGGAGTGGGCGAAAAGAGGAGTGTGATGGAGCCACATGGGTAGGGAGCAGGGGTTGCGCAGGAAGGTGGGACAGGGAAAGGGGGCACAACCGGCATAGGGGGGCAGGGGCAAGGGACAAGACTCAGGTGGGAGAGGAGACTTAAGTCAAGGGAGAAACGGCACCATGTCAGAAGGGCTAGGAAGAGCAGAGCAAGCTTAATCTCCCCACAACTTCTTACCTTGCTGCTATATACATGAGGGTGAGTCGTCTGCACTCACTGTCTACGCCACAGACCCCTTCGCCCACCAAACACCTGGGTCGCTCAACACCATGGCCTTGTCCTGCGGGGGCTTTGCCGCAGAGGACCCGAACCACAGATTTTATTGGCTCGGAAGTGTGGACGTAGCAAATGTGCTATATTTCATCATACAGCATCTCCTGCACACCTGTGACACTCAACACCTTGGCCCTGTCCTACGAGGGCTTTGCCGCAGATGGCTGGAACCTTGGATTTTATAGGCTCGGAAGCGTGGAGGTAGCAAATGTGCTACATTTCATCATACAATACAGCGTCTCCTGCGCACCTGCATCGCTCAACACCGAGGCTTTGTCCTGCGAGGGCTTTCTCCATAAGACCTTCTCCACAGGCCCCTTGTATTTATTCAACTACCTTCAATGTCTTTAAGTTGCTTGGGGTTCCCTTTCCCAAGCTTCAGCTTATTAAAGTTCAAAACACCATGGAAAAATGATAACACAGTTCCTTTTGTAAGCTTCTCAGGGTTCCCTTCCCCACGCTTCAACCCTTTCAACAGTACAACAAAACTAAAACATCTTCAACTTGGTTGGGCCTCTTAGGGTTCCCTTCTCCAACCTCAGGCCCCTTCCAACCTTCAAACACAATTTCAGTGTTTTCAGGATGCATTCTTTGATAGGCTTTTCAGGGTTCCTTTCGCCAAGCTTTAGGCCTCTTCTAGCTTTCAAATACACAACATAACATGTCACAGTTTATTCTTGATTTCGCAGGGGACCCTTCCCCAGACTTGGGCCCCTCAATTCAGAAAACAAATTCTATTGTAAAGGTTGTGCCTTTAACTTATTGCCAACCTTTTTCATATTTCATGGGGTCGAATGAGAGGCTTTTGAAAACGCCAGGCTCTTTCTATTTCCTCGGTGTGACCACTCCGACCCTCTTTCTCCCGCTCCGCTCTCGTCCAAATGCATGCTCCCAAGTTTCTCTCACATTCGGCATGAAACTGACCGGGCAGCATCGCTTTGAGAGGTGGCTGCTCCTGGAATTGCAGGGTTGAGCTCACCAGCTGACCCTCAGGCACCCTTGGTTTCGACACTGGCCCCAAGGGAACGAACAATCTCCTCAACCTGGCCACTCCAGCCTGGAGCTACTGCTTCTCTCTGCTCCTGGGCTCTCCTGGTCTGGACTGCATCCCCAACTCACTCATTCTTGTATGCATGACCACACCATTTAAAGTGAACAAATCTGTCAAGTGGAGTCAGGTGAAAGTAGTTGCTATTCAGTGCCTGACCCTGCCTAATCCTATTAGTGGGACATCCTGAGTTATTTTTAGGATAGGTTTCCCTTACCTTCCCCATGTTATTCCTATGAATAATCTTTACTGATCTTAGTTGCATCCTCCTTGAAAATGGGAGCGGGAGATGAGGTGAGGTTGTAAATTTCGGCTTGAACTTAAGAGAAAGGGTTTAAACATGTAACAAGATTTAGAGTTAGTTCTGATCTTCTTATCAGGTTATCGACAGGGCGTGTGGCAGAATCTCCTTATTTACTCTATACCAAAGGAGGAAGTTGTCCCCTTCTTTATGTCTGCTGATGCTTTACGTGTATAGGGTTCTAGGTGGCTTTCCCTATGATTTGGAGAGGATGAATAATTCCTGTTCTCAGTGCTCTGATCTTGTATTACTTGCACATACCTCGCTCTCCCCCTTGGGTAACCGGTTTCTTCCCTTCTCACTCTGGGGTAATGACAATAGAATGATATCTAAGGATCTTGCCACCTGAATTTAGATAATGGGAATGAAGATATCCCAAGAAGTCATCGGGGACTTCCTCTTCCACTACTGTCTGGTTAAAATACAATGTTTTTCCTGGTGTATTCTCTTGAGGGCAACCTCGACCTCCCCAACTCAGGTGATCCTCCCTCATTGTCCACCCCCAGGGTTGGGATCCAAAAGCCATGTCCCTCCCCTGGCCACCTGAATAGAGATTTCTCTGGGACTACATGGGAGAATACCCCCAGGTTGTTCATAATCCGTAATGAGCCGAGGCGTAGACAGGGTAGGGCCTGATCATTTTTTCTCATCAGACATTTCGCAACTTTCCTTTCTACCCAGTATAGTGTATACTGGTTTACTTGGTGACGCCATGAATCGCATGCTCTAAATAACTAATAGTTAGACGAACTTGAAACAAATCCAGCGGTGCCCGCCCTAATCTCCCTTTCTCCTGAGTGGGCAAGGCCCACCCCGAATCTGGAAATGCCAACTCAGCAGCACTGTGTGGTCATTTTCTAGATGTCAATGGGGGTCATTACGACCCTGGTGCTAAGGGGTTAACGGCACCGTAAAAGGCTGCGGTGCCGTGAACCCCTTAGTGCCTAATTACGAGGTCCATTTGCGGCTCCTGACCTTAACGGCTGGTCTGTAATTACCGCCTTCCCCATTCCCATTTAACCCTATGGGGCAAAAATGGGAATGGGGAAGGGCCAATGGTGCAATGGGGAATTACCGCCCTGCCAACCTTGGAATGGGGTGGTAATTCCCCATTGCACCATGGCGGACTCGTTACAATACTGGCAGCAACCATGGTGCTAATAGCGCCATTGGTTACCGCCGGTGTTGTAATGAGGGCCAATGTCACTGAGGTGGGACAAACTACATTAGCTTGAGGCCCCACTAATTAGAAAATCCTTGCTACGCCTCTGGTAACGAGGCCCATTGTATTTGCTCAGTCATTTTCTTTGGTTAGTGTGCTGGCAGGGTAGCCACTGACAGGTTCTATGTTTTCTTTTTGAGGAAGATGGTGGAAGCATGCAAGGCTTTAATTAAAGTATGAAATGATTTAAAAATAATTAGAATGTGTACAACAATTCCAGGTATCATAATGAAATGTATATACATTTTTAGAAGTTTTCTAAAAATATAAAAGAAATGCAATATGTAAAGCCTGTGACTTTTGTTTTAATTTAAATATTTATAAAAACTATATTTCATATTTCAATTAAATGCAGCCATTTGTGATCAATTTATAAACGAAGGACCTCAATTAAATCATCTAAAAATCCAACATAATAGACCTTAAAAACAACAAACATATAATTCCTTAAATGCATATTGTATGCCACAATACTAGGTCAGTGATGAAACAGAAAAATATTATAATTTAAGACAACTCCTTTCCCATTCAAAGAGACCGATGAATTAAATGTTATTAGCAGCACAAGCCATCTACCTTTAAATGCATAGTGCAATAACCTCAGAAAAGGATACAAGTCTTCTTTCTAGCAGCACACACATGACTGATAACCCAGCAGCACAAGCCATCAACTTTACAGAGCATAGTGATTGGCCATGTGACCGCATATCTGGGATCTCTTCCGTGGAGACTGTGCTTGCTTGTCACCTGCCATCGCCATCTGGGCACGGGTCTGGATTCTTACCTGCCTTATTCAGTGCCTGCCATCTGCCCTCCTTTCCTGCCATCTTGCTTGGGGAAGAATTGCTGACTCTATTTTTGCTGCCTGTATCACTGCTGTGCTCAAAATCTGCCCCCCCTCCCTTAACATGCAGCAGAGTTCACATGATTGGTCATGTGACCGCATATCTGGGATCTCTCCCATAGTATGTGCTTGCCTGGCATCTGCCACCGCCATCTGGCCCATGGACTGGGTTCTTACCCGCCCGATTAAGTACCTGCTATCTGCCCTCCTGTCCTGCTGTGTTATTGGGGAAGAGTCTCTGACTCTACTTGTTCTGTCTACTTCACCGCTGCAGCGCCGCCTCAAGATCAACTCTGCCCCCCCCCCCCTGATGTGCTGTGTTGGGCACGTGATTGGTTGCGTGGCCGCATATCTGGGATCTCTCTAATTACGTCCTTAGCCCTGGGTGACATTCTAAGGGTTTCTCCTTTCCTGTTTGCGACTGGAGTGACTGAATGCCATGCCTCTTCTCATCCCCTTCTTCTTTTAAACAATGTCACCCGTCACCAGTCCACTGCAGCCCTATCTCTTTCGGTCGTGGCTGGCCAACAGTCCCTATGACCATAGCTTACGGTTCCATCAGTTTTCTACCTTGATTTTTACTCCTCAGCTGTTTTTTTCTGCCTGCCATTTTTTTGTCCTTCTTTTTATGCATGCCTTTATCCCAGTTCACTGGACTATGCACTCTTCACACTGTGCCTCCTAATGGCATCATAGATTTCCAACTTTGATTTATATCATGCTTAATTATTCTCCCCTGCATATATCCATTGGCCTTCTCAATGCCCGCCCAATCTTGAACAAATCACACATAATTATTGATTCCTTTCTTTGGGCCTTATTACACGGAAGGCGGTAAGGGTTAACGGTCACCGGTAAGGGTACTGGTGACCGTTATCCCTTACCGCCTTACTATGTAAACCAGCCGTTAAAGTTGGGACCCGCAAAGGGACCTTGGTGCTAATTACAGTACCGCAATTTGCGGTACCGTAATTAGCTCCTTCCCCATTCCCATTATGCCCTATGGGGCAAAAATGGGAATGGGGAAGGGCCATGGAGAAAGGGGGAATTACCGCCCCGCCAACCTTTGAATGGGGTGGTAATGCCCCTTTCTTCCATGGTGGTACCGGTATGGTACCGGCGGCAACCATGGTGCTAATATCACCATGGTTTACCGCCTACCGTGTAATGAGGCCCTTTGTCTTAATTTCCCTTTCCTCTGTCTCACTGAAACCTGGATCTCCGCTACTGATACTGTTACTCCTGCTTCTCTCACTTCAACAGCCTCTTGTTTTTCTCACTCCCCTCAACAATCTGGTAGAGGGGGGGGCGGGCACCGGCCTGCTCTTTCGCTCTCTCTATACCACACTTGCTCTCCCTCCTGCTCTTCCACTATTTCCATCTTTTGAGTACCATTTCATTGCATTTTCTGCACCCACCATCTCGACAAACTACTTCCTTATCTTCTCCTTCCTATTTCTGATTTCTTCCTTCTTGGTGACTTTAATCTCCATCTCTCGGCCACCCATGCTTCCTTGCATTTTCTCATCATACTGAATTAATTCCATCTTTTTCAATACCCTACACCTCCTTCACATTTATCTGGTTCCTCTATTGATCTCATACTTTCTAGTGCTTCTTCAACTTTTTCTGTTTCCTGTGATTCCTTCAAATGATCTGATGACTCTTTCCTCTCTTTGTCGTTCGCCCCTTCTACACCTTCTGTTACCATTTCATCTCCACATATATTTCTTCATCGCAATCCTAGAATGTATGACTTAGCTGTGTTCTTACCCCCCTTACCTTTTGCTGTCTTCGCCTCTCGCTATCCCAATTCAGCTCTTTCTGCCCAAAATGCCTCTCTCTCTGCCACTATTGATGTGCGGCACCCTGCTCGTCCTTTTCACTCCTCCTAAAAACCTACTCAACCCTGGATGACTCCTGACCTTCTTTCCCTATGAACTACACTCTGTTGGGCCAAACCCAAGTGGAGATAAATCACTTTCCTTGTGAACTAGCTATGCCTTCTTCTATTCACTCATCCTATGATTCTGCCTTGTTTGATGCTAAAAAAAACTCTATTTCTCCAATCTTATTCTCTTCTATTCTCCTCACCCTTGTCATCTTTTTCAGATACTTAACCGTATATTATCTTCTTCTTCACCTGACCCCTCTGTCAACTCAAGTCTCACTCCCACTGATCTGTCTAACTATTTCACTTCTAAAGTGGCACAACTGTGATCCTCTGTTCTGCCCCCCACTACTCTACCCATTTTAGTCCTCCTTCTGTATTCTCTTTCTTTTCCTCATTTTCTGCTCTTTCAGATACTGACACTTTGTCCTTTCTTGCAAAAGTGCATCTGACTGCTTTCCCCATGGACCCTATTCCTTGTCCTCTCACCACTAAGATCTTGCCTCTCCTACTTCCTTATCTGACTTCTCTGATTAATATCTCTCTATCCTCTGCAACTTTTCTGGTGGACTTTAAAACCGCTGTTATTCTCCCACTCCTAAAACAACTTTCCTTAAACACTTCACTTCCTTCAAGCAATCCTCCTATCTCTTCTCTTTCTTTCTACAATTCTTGAACAAGTAGTTTATTCACAAATGTCCTCTAATTTTGACTTGCACTCTCTTCTCCCACTAACACAATCTGGCTTTTACCAATTTCTTTCTATGGAAACAGCACTTTTCTATGTTGCCAATTCTATTCTGTCTACATGGCCTTCTAAGCTCTCTTTCATTCAAATATTACTTGACCTTTCTGCTGCATTTGATACGGTCGACCAGCCCACTCTTTTGCCTTCTCTATGCTCTTTGGCTTTTTCTGGTACTGCTCTTTCCTGATTTAAATTGTATCTGGCTGACCATTTATTCTCTATTTCATTATGGTGGTTTATCAAAGGCACCTAACTCCACCCACCCACCTCCCCAGTGACTCATGGTGCTCCCCAGGCCACTGTCCTGCGTCCTCTTCTTTTCTCCCTGTATACTTCCCCTTTATTTATTTATTTATTTTGATATTTATAAAGCGCACCAAACCCAGGGTCTTCAAATGATTATGATCATAGGTGGTACGTTGGTTATATTCTATTGTTTTCGTTTCATCTTTTGGTCACTCTGCACTTTTCAATGCTGATGACTCTCAGCTCTATGTTTCCTTCGCCTCTTTTTTTGACACTATTGACTCAACTATCTCTAACTGCCTCCTGGCCATATAATCTTGGATGAACTCCCACTTCTTACACCTCAGCGTGCCTAAGACTAAAATGCATGTATTCTTCTTTAATCGGACCTCCTCTCCCACCACCTCACATTGTTGTTCCCCTATCTTCTCTCCCCTTCCCTCTATCTGGCCGGAACTTAGGTGTCACCTTTGACCCCTCACTTTCCTTTGTTATTCACATTTCTAACATTGCTCGTGCCTGTAGATTCCAACTATTTAATATACATAGCACTCACCTTTTTCTTACTTTTCATGCTACCAAATTCCTTATTACTGCATTCATTTTTAACCATCTTGATTATTGCTCCAGCCTCCTTGTTAGTCTTCCAGCTTCTCCTCAGGCCCCTCTCCATTCTGTTTTTAACTCCTCTATTCACAGCCTTTGCCGAATGTCTCCTCAGGTTTCTTTTGCCTCGCCTTTACACTCCCTCCATTGGCTTTCCTTTGAATCAAGTTGATAGTTTTGTTTTCGTTGTCTGACTTAAATATTTTTATGGACTTTCTTCTCTCTATCTCTGCTCTCTGGTCCTCATATATGTCCCTTCTCGTTCCCTTTGATGTTAATTACTCTTTCTATTAACCTTTCCTAGGCCACCATCTGCCCAATCTTGATTTTGTTCATTCTCATTTTATCTCCTCTCTCTCCTCACACCAGGACTATCCCCACATACTCTCTTTCTTTCACAACTTAAAATGCATTTACTTTCTACTAGCTGTTTGTTTTTGTGTTGAATATTCATGTTTAATTTGTACCGTTAATGTCTGTTTGGCACTTTGGCGAAAGTGTCTAATAAATTGATACAATACAATAGTGCGATCAGCACATAAAAGGATACAAAATCTTCTTTAGATCAGCACATACATTACTGATAATCTAGCAGCAGAAGAAGTAAACCTTAAAAAGGCAAAGTACTATTACCAAAAAGGAGGCAAGACTCTCTTCCATGCTGAATATCATTTCTAGTGATCTAAACGTGATTCCTAGCTGTCTCTATTACAAGTGTGTTTCTAAAATACTTAATATTATGTCCCTCAATTAACGGCAGGTACAAAAATGTATCAAAAGCCTTTGTCACAATCAGATCAAGCATAGAAATCAAAAAACAGTAAGTCACCCTACACTAATTTTAACCCAAACCGTTTTAACTCAAAGAGCAAATTCTTTAACCTCTGCACCGCTTGAATTTTCTTTACAGTGGGTAATATAGTTCCATGTGGAGTAGGGCAACAATTAAGTTGCCATCACAGGGACATGAATTACACTCCAGATTGTTATTCACCATCTCTCTAATAGGGATTTCATGTGTAGCTGTGATAACGTAGCTTGTGAATTTAATCATGTTACTTATGGGAGCAAATATAATCGAAATAAGTATTTATTTTCTACGGTGCTAATATATAGGAGATGCATAGAGATATGTGGTTCATGGTTAATTTCTTAATGGCAATTGCAACACCCACTCAGTATGTATCCAAATTATCTGCTTTAACTCTATTCTTTCACGTTTGCTTACCAATGCCTGTCATTGAAAACATTATTACAACCCTTTTCTCATAGTATTTTCTCACATAAAAAAGCTACCAAGTATATTTTTCAGTTTCTCTGTTCAGGATAGCATCCATCACATTTTGGCTTGGCCTGCTGAGTCAAGCGAACATCCAGATTACAAAGGCAAAGTACAGTTCAATGGCTATTTGAATTAGCCAAAGTTGCAAACACACAATTTCAGTAGTGATCGTCCTTATGGCCATTAACACATTATATATTTTTTTAATATTGTCCCCTCTATTTCATTGCAGGATTTTGCAGCTTGGACACAGTTGTTGTTTAGTATTAATCGCACAGACCAGGCTTAACTCTGGAGGATAGCTCAGGGGCAACGCACTTGCCTTGGAAGCAAGACGGTGCAGAGCAGCACAGGTTCGATCCCCGGGTCCGCGCTTATAAACTTCTGGGTATTAAGCACAGTATAAATAATCAATCATAATCATTAACAGTCACCCATCAGTTGAGAGGTTTTTAAGTTATTTCCTTTCCTGTAAAGACTTATGAGGGCTTCATGACTTTGTGAAGACCATCAGTTAATGTTTGGCATGTGAGGGCCCCACTCCAAGGTGCTCGTAATTCAGTCTCTAAAATAATTACAATATTTTATTTATTTTATTTCTGGCAGAGATACATCTCCAATCGAAATCCACTAAAGAGGGTCAGAGAAGGAGGAGAATGGGAGAAAGACCTTAGCGTCATCAGCATAAAAACAACGTGAACGATTGAAGAACTGATAGAGAAATTGTGTGGAAAGAACATAGTAAAGAGAGATGGAGATGTGCAGAAAAGCGGTTTTGGTAGATTATGCCAGACAGAAGACCAAATTTAACTAATGGAAACCATGAGGGAGTTGGTGTGAGGGGAAACTTGGAAATAGACAGTCCATTCAAAGTGTTTGGCGAGAAAGAGAAGAAGTGAGATTTGGAGGACGAGGGGAAGGTCAATATAAGGTTTCATGAGACTGGGAATCATAGTTGTATGCTTACAAGAGGTAGGGAATTAAAAAGAAGATAAAGAGAGTTTGGAAAAAGAAGTAAAATGAGGAATTATAGAAGGATAGTTTCTAAGGATAAGAAATGAAGGGATGGGGTGAGAGAGAGATGACGTAGGGTGACCACGAGAAAGGAGAGAGGTAGTATCAGCTTTAGTGAGAGAGAAAGAGCAAAATGATATGAAAGTAGATTGGACGTGGGGAGGAGCAGTAAATTGGCATGGGAAAGAAGTAGCAGGAGGTGGAAAGGAAGAATGAAGATAGAGGACATTAGAGTTGTAATAACCAGCAAAGTCTGTGGAGGAAAGATTAGAAGAGGCTGAAGGTTTGGGGGGGGGGGATTTTATTGAGTAGTTGAAACAAACGGTGTTGATGCTGGGACAGACATGACAATTTAGATTTGTTTCAACATTGAGAAGAAGAGAGCATCGGAGGAGTGCAGTGGAGAAAAGATAGTAATATTTCAAGGGTCACATGTTTTCCTCCAGTTTCATTCTGCTTTGCAAAGAGTAGAATGAAGAGAACAGAGGGTGTGAGACATCGTTGTAGGGACTAATAAGGGGAGTAAAAGGGTGAGAAGGGTAGTAAAAATCAAGATTGGAGAGAAGACAGTTGCATAAGGTACAGCTTAATCAGAAGTGAGTGTGCAGAAGTGTTCAATAGGAGATAAAGCAGAAGAAAGAGTGTAAAGAAAGTGGAAGAGAAACAGCATAAATCACAACAATTAAATGAAGGAGATAGATAGGGAAGTAGAGGTGGAGGGGTGAAAAAGAGAAAGAAAGATGAACATGGTCAGCAGAGTAGATTAGGTGTGGGTACACAGGGATGTTTAGCGACATAGAGGAGAAGATAAGGTCAAGAGATGAAACAGAGATGGGAGAAGGGGACGGATGAAAGGGGTAAGGGAAAAGATATCAAGAAGAGGTAAGAGAGGAGAGAATGAATGATTAGTGGAGAAGTGGATACTAAAATCTCCAAGAAGAAATAATATACTGCATGTCGCCTTTCTCGTTGTCACCCTACATCATTGTCCTCTGACCTCATCCCTTCATTTCTTATCCTTAATAGCTATCCTTCTATAATTCCTCATCTTACTTCTTTGTCCAACCTTGCTTTTTCTTCTTTTTAATTCCCTACCTCTTTTAATAATGCAACTATAATTCCCAGTCTCAACAAATCTTTTATTGACCTATCCTCTTCCCTGAGTTTCGCCCTATCTCACTGCTTCTCTTTCTCGCTTAACACTTTGAAAGGGCTGTCTATTGCCAAATTTCCTGCCACCTCAACTCTCATTCATTGTTTCCATCAGTTTGATTTTGTCGTCAGTCCGGCATAATCTACCACAACTGTTTTGCTGCACATCTCCCACTCTCTTTACTATTTTCTATCTACACAATGTTTCTGTCTGCACTTGCTCAGTCATTCAATCTATCATGCTATCTTTATGATGATGACTCTAAGATTGTTTTAACATTTACGCCTTGCCCTACGATCTTCACTCTGCCACCTCAGCTTGACTTTCTGCTGTTCAGTCTTGAATGTCTCCTTATTTCTTACATCTCAATCTGTCCAAACATGAATTTATTTTTTCCATGCTACCTCTCCATCCCCTCCTGCTCATCCCTCTGTTCCCTTCTTCCCTCCTGCGTTCTCCCTTTTTCTTGATTGGCTTGTAATCTTTTCTTTATTGTTTTCCCATCATATTTCTACTACTACCTGCATCTTTCGCTACTATCTTTACAACATACAATGCATATGACCATGCCAGTCTTCTCAAGCTGCCAAACTCCTCATCTTCTCTTCTTTTATCTCTCGACCCAGTCATTGCTCCACCCACCAAGTGTCCTTTTCTTCCTCTCATCTTACTCCTCTATGCATTGTCTTCAATCGCACAGTTCTGATTATCTTTTTATTACCTCCGTGGTCCTCTAGCTCTTTGTCTCCTCTCTCCATTTACCCTTTTTGTCTTCTTTTGCACTTCCTTACTATTTTCTCTAAATGCTATCAGGGTTAAGCTACCCCTTACTTGTGCTTTCTTGTATACACCTGCTGACCCTCAGGCACCCTTCCCTCACAACACTTACATCTTCCCTCTGTCCCAAAATCTTTGTGTGCCCCTTGCACCTAAACTCCGGAATTTTTTTCTGGCTGATACTCATTCCTAAACCTCACTTCAATGTTGCATACCTGGTTAAAAGCGAATTTATTCTCCTCTATTTCTGCTCACTAATCTCGACGTGTTGATAATCCCTTTTGTATCTTACCAAATTCATGATTGGTTCAGTTTTCTATAAATCCTGTACAGTGCTTTGTCAAGAGAACTTTATAAATATCACAAAAAAAGAACATGAACAAAATCTTCTGCCCTTTTTGCCAGGCTTAGCAGCACTATACCATCCAGACATTTGGTTACCCAGCATATGAGCTTTGTTATCCAGCATCTTTTTAACCAGACTTGTCCTAATATTGCCAGTAGGAAATGACAGATAACAGAATGTGCTGGTTTATTAAATGCTACATAATAACATTTTTACTGTATTTATCTTTTTTTCCCTTTTACCAGGTCCCAGTCACAGTAATTGTGATTTAGCAGTATTAATTTAAGCTTTCTCGAATCCATACATTTACCATATCTTCTTACCTTTCTCAGCAGAGTAAGAGGTGTGCATACCATCTGCACTGTATTGTCTCCATATAAAAGCACATTTGGTATTTGATCATATTTCTTTGGGCCACCTGCTACATTCATTTGTAGATAACTCTCCAGAGCGTCTATAATAAGAGAAAATAAAAGGAGGTGAGTACACAAACTTGTCTTGCTTAATTAATTCATTTTTTGTAAGCTTGCCATTAGGTCCATACCACAAAGCACTTTAGGACACTTTACAAGTTTAAAACACTATTGCCTCCTCCAGGCCAAGAGATTTAAAAAAATGACCATCATATTTTTCTGTCCGTCAGGTCCAATTTGATAGTGGAGTACATGAGATCTGCACTTCATACTCTTCTGCCTGAGGTGGTACATCAAATTGGTGGAAACTAAGACATTGCTGAATTGCTTTAATTTGTATCTGTGTATATAATAGTGAAGTGTTTTCCTGACACCATGCCTCTCAATGAGAGGTAAAGAATTTACAAATGATTTGTACTGATGAGTTGATAAGAGTTATGAGCTGGTTAAATGCTATATCAACGTAGCACCCTTTCTTACAAATAGGCATTATGATACCATCCGCCTATGATTCTGTCAATTTCCGTGAAATACAAATGACATTCAATAATTGACTAGTATTGGGACTCCTATCTATTTTTCATCTTTAAATGCATCCATGTGGGCCACGGGCCTTCATTAACTTATGTGACTGTACGATCATTAAGATTAGATCTATGGTTACTGTATTAGCCATGTCATGTAAGCTGTCATGAATTAAAGGGGAAATGTATGCTACAATTTTGCAATCTAGATTGTGCCAATGTTCAAAATGAATAAACCACTATTTCTCAGATGTAAAAATAAAGAGGCATCTGCCATTTCCTTTCTTGGATAAACCCACTGCCACCATGGACAAAACCTTAGTGTCGGGGATCGCCTCGTAGAACTCACCACAAAATTACAAAAGTAGTCAAAGTTGAGTGTACGCCAGTGCAAGAAGTATTGCAATTTTATTCAGGGCCTCAGACACAGCTGGGACATCAAATTCAACAGAACACGGAACAGAACTTCATTATAAGGCGCTGCCAAAGAACCGCCCTCGAAATGAAAACTTTTATAGAAAGCAAAATAATTAGCATTTGTAATCGTGTGTCATATAAAAAATCTCCAGACACAAAAATTATTGGTCCTTGCACTTTGGACCAGTATAGAACTCCATATATTGTGATTGATCATTGGGTCCATGAACCTTCCCACAACATAAAATTATGTGATTGAAACATTTGAGATGACCAGCGGAACTTTATTATTCTCCCCTGGTCGCCTCTTCCTGGCTCTCATGGGAATGGGTACCCACCACAACACCATCAGAGCCTTGACCCACGGGCATACTATTGTATAATTGTTGCATATTGGGAACATTCTAACCCTCTTCCCAGGGAAAATGGTCTGCAGGCGATTTGAAACTGCTGTGGGTCTTGCTGGCGACACTAGAACATCACATTCCATAAATGATTTTGAATTATAAAATAGTCATATATTCCTCTTTCACTGGCAGACCCTGTATGCTCAAATCAGTTGCCCTAAACAAATAACAACCTCTGACTGCGTCTCTGAACGCTTGATCGGGGATTGCATGCTATGTACTAATGTACTGTCTGCAGTGGCCTTTGCCGCAAACAAAATGCTTGCACACGTTTAAAGCAGAAGCAGGCTTTTGGGGCCTATTTACTGCGCTTCATTCTAAGCTTGATTATCCTTACCTCTGCCCCAGGATTTATGGATTCGTTTTATTAAGCTTTTAATTTTGCAGATATCAGGAAGAGCCCTCCTCCCCTTTTATAGTCATACTCTCTCAGCTGATAAGGGCTTTCCTTCATACCGCACTGGGCTTGCATTTTTATTACACCTTTTTAGAATCATATGTTTCCAGAAGCGAGAACGACTTTCTTTTTTGCTTCAATCTTATGGACGTATAGCTACATTTTCCCTCTTTGATTCCGTTAATATCTATCGGGTATCTTCACATAGTTACCAAATTATTTTGTCTGCTTACTAAACTCTTTAGTAAATCAGACATTAAACAGGCGTGTTAGTGGGAACAAAGTCAAGAGAAATCAAAAGAGAAAAGGCTGTATGGCATGATGGTGTATCAGAGTCTGAAAGGATTTCCTCTATAGGGGTCTTCATAAAAACACAGAAAATCTGTGCACTATCATGACCTACTTTCCTTGTTGGTCTTACATGTGTTGGATATGATCAGACCAATATCATAGCTCAATTAGGCACAACTACTCGATTCACTAGACAGCTGTTTATAAATATTAAATTAGCTGGCAGCTCAAGATTAGCGAGTTGCAAACGGCTGCTTAATTAAGCAATAGCTAGTTAACACCCATTAATTAATACAAGTTTCTTTTTGACTGCTGCCAATGTGGATTTCCCCTAAGCAAATACAGCCAATTGATTCATTTGGTACTGCCTAACACATTGAATATCACTGTGCATTTTATTGGGTTACTGTATCGTGCCTCTGCACATCTATGCATACATATGTAAGTCTTCAATGATGATTCAATCAAACATGTTTGTTTTTATCAGTGTCATGCAGGTGGCAGTGCTTCAAGGAGTTACATCAGGTTGACTCAATATATCACACGCTCTGCAAGGTAGAAACACTTTAACATTAGGCTTCTCACAGACTGTAGCACACAATGGTAGAGACAACTGGTATCATACGTGCTAAAACAGCCAGTTATATTGGTTTTGTTTGTTTGTTTTATTTATTTCTATAGCACACCTTAACCCAGAGGTATCTGGGCGCATTTGACAGTTACAAGTGTTACAAATATACAAAGGTCATGGAATACATACTTACAAAGATATACAATTGGGCAGTAATAAAGACAGTTAATTATGTTATGTTATGAGTTATTTATAGAGCGTGCGTTCACCAGAGGGCATCTTGGCGCTTAGAGGGGACTGCAAGCAATAAAGCACAAAAAACACTAGGGAGGGCAGTATACTAGAAGAGATAGGTCTTCAGAGCCTTCCGAAAGACAAGGTGATTGGACAGTGACTTCAGACTCAGTGGGAGACTGTTCCATAGTTGAGTCGCTGTGATAGAGAATGCCCAACCACCTAGACATGAACGGCGATAGGGGGACAAAGAGACCTGCTGAAGCTGAGCGCAAATGACGGCTAGGAACGTACCGCTCAAATTCAGCATGGAGATATTCGGCCCAGGGCCAAGCAGAGCCCGGTGAACAATGCAAAGTGTCTTGAACTGAACTTGCTGTGCCACCGGAAGCCAATGAAGATAACAGAGTACAGGGGATATGTGGGACCCATATGAAGTGCCTGTTGCCAACCTGGCTGCCAAATTCTGGAGGCGCTGTAGTCTTCCAATCAGCCCCTTGGGCTGTGCGAGGTACAAAGAATTACAATAGTCCAGCCTGCTAAGAATCAACGCTGCTACTACAGGTGGATGCAGCAGGGGAGGAATCAGGTGGAGCACTTTCCTAAGGATTTTCAGCTGGAAATGCCCCTGTGACATACTGAGGAGACTTGCGGGCCTAGGGACAGATTGGCTGACATAATGACGCCAAGATTCTTGACCTTTGTAGAAGGAGCTGGGAGCGGACCCAGGGAAGAAGGCCAGAAAGAGGAAATCCACAGTGAAGATTTGGGAGGGTAACCCACCACCAACACCTCAGTCTTGTCCCCATTCAGTTTCAGCCAATTTTACCCCATCCATTGTCCCATGGCAATTACAAACAATGTGCAGTCCTAGTTCAAAATAAGAGGTTCAGAGATGAGAAAAGTAAGCAGTGGGAAAGCTACAAGGCAGTGTAGTTCTATCATTTGGTATTTTTGATGATTAGTAGTTTTGAGTTAGCCATTTGATAGAATTACTTCTGAAGTTTGAGAATGACTTGGTTGTTTTAAAGGAAAGAGGGAGCGAGTTCCAAAGCTGTGCAGCCATGACTGGGAAGCTACTCCCCCCTGACTTTTGCAGTTTGTATCTGGGGACTATCAATCCGAGGGTGTTGAATGACCTATTGACTCGAGTTGATGCTTTGAAGTTGAACTTTTCTGTTAAGTATAGAGGGGCTGCATGGGTCAAGGATTTATACGTGAGGGACATAGTTTTAGTTGGATCTTATCCTTAATGGACAGCCATTTATACTGTCTTCTTGTTTCAGATATGTGAGCTCTCCTTGAGATGCCCAGAGAAGATCTAAGAGCGTTATTTTGCAAGGTGTGTAATTTATTGAGAACATATTTACCTTTGCAAGGTTTGTAATTTATTGAGAACATATTTACTTGCTCCCGGGTAAAGTCCATTACAATAATCCAGCTTGGACATTATTAGTGCTCTGGCGAGTGTAATGCAACTCTCCTTAGAGAGCAAGGGTTTGCATTTCCTGATCAGCTTCCCTGTATAGGCAGTAGCCAAGGGTGTGGCGTTCACCTGTTTATGTAAATTCAATGTGGAGTTGAGGTAAAAACCTGCAGTTCTTTGGCCACTGGAATCTTGTTTCCATCGATGTTGAAGGAGGCGTAGTCTACATTCAGTTTGTTCAGGTTAGCTGTAGATCCTACAATCAGCAACTCAGTTTTATCGTCATTCAGGCAAAGGCTGTGAGTGGTCATCCAGGCCTGAATGATTAGATACATTTTATTCACAAGTAAATCCTCATTGTCATAAATACCCGTTAGAGGAAGGAGGATCTCGGTGTCAGTTGCATAATTAGTGTAGGCGACACCCAGATAGTTCAGATCATCGAATAACGTCTGTGTGAAAATGTTGAACATTGTGGGTAATACACAAGAGCCTTGGGGGACTATGCATGTATGTAATGGGAAAGGGGTCAGCTCCTGCTGAGGGAGAGAAGACTCTCATTGTCCTATTATTTAGGAAAGATTGTATCCAAGTAATGGCGTTCTGAGAGAAATGGGCTGCTGCAGCTATGTGATTGCACAGTACTTTATGGTCAACTAGATCAAATGATGTTGGTAGGTCCAAGAGTAGTAGCAGGGCAATTTTCCCATTGTCCTTAAGTTCATCAATCTGTGCTTTTAAGTCAATCAGCACCGTTTCGGTCCCACGTTGGAGTCTAAATCCGGACTGGCGAGTCCCTAAGAGGTGGTTAGTCTCTAGATATTCCTGGATTTGTATGTAAGCTACTCTGTCCAGTATCCTCAGTAAGAATGGGACTGTAGTAATTGGCCTGTAGTTTGTAGAGATGGTAGGCTCCAAAGATTGTTTTTTTAAGGAAGGGTACAACCCACGACTCCTTTAGGTTACTAGGTACTATACCTGAGGTAAATGAAGCGTTAATACATTTGGATATGAAGGGTGCCGTGTTTCGAGCAGCATCTTTAATTATTTTTGCCAGGCAACTATTCCCTTGGCACCTTGATGGTTTAAGGGAAGAAATTATTTTTTGTACCTCCAGGGAGAGACTTTGGAGAATTTAAAATCTTCATGTAGTTTAGTGGTAGGCTTTATGTTGTGGTGGCGGTTACCTGAGTTTTGAAGGTTTAGATGTTTTTTCAACAATTTTATTTTGCAGTGTGGCTATTTTGTTGGTGAGAGCATGCTATATGTTTGTGCACCAGAGTTTGTCCTTTACGCACAGATCTGTAGGGTTAATAAGCATCTCCATCTCTTTAAGGATCACAAATAACTCTTTGGTACTGTAGTTAGCTTGATTAATTCTGCTGTTGTACGAATCACATTTAGTACGAAGTATTTCTTCTTTGTATTTTGCAGATAGATTCATTAGATTAGATTTGTTCTCAGCGGAAGGGCGGTGCTTCCATATGTATTCCAAATTTCTTTTTTTAGCACGTAAGGTTTTTAATTCTGGAGTGAACCAGGAATTCATATGAGCTTTTGGCTTACCTTTACGCAATTTAAGGGGGGGCGATCATGTCCAGTGCTTTGGTCATAGAGGAATTGTATATCTCTTCTAACTTATTGGTTGTTGGGGTCATTGATTTCTTCTGAGGAATTCACTGTAGGGATCACAAGTGGCAAGATAACATCCACTGTGAAGTTACGTTTGACATGGAGGTGTCAGGTTTTGTTTGGTTTTTAGAATGTTTACTGAGAGGGTAAATGACAGTTGGTGATGATCTGTCCAGGATTGGGGAGGGAAGGCAGTAATTATAGTGTCACAGTTAAGGTTGGCTACCCAATCAAGGGTCCTGCCTTTGTTGTGGGTAGGTTGGGTGACTCTTTGGTTGAAAACTTGTTCTGTAATAGTGTTAGCGACTGCTAGTGCTTGGTGATAATTCGGGTCGTTCATCCCTAGATTGAAATCACTCAGTACTAACATTTGAGAGAATGTTTTTATATTATCCATCAGTAGTAGCATCAGATCTTCATCTAAGGTGCCAATGGGCCCAGGGGGTCTTGTATACTAACTGAATAGTTATGATCCGGGAATTGTCAAATGGTATTTTGGCTGTCAATACTTTGCAAGATGATAATTTAGGTGTAGTAGCTAACCTAAATCCTAGGTTTGATTTAGCTATGATGGTGATTCCGCCACCTCTGGCATCTACTCTGTCAGCTCTTACAATTGTGTAGTTGTCTGGTACGGCGAGTAGGAGTAACGGTCCTGCTGCAGCATGCAGCCAGGATTCTGTAATGGCCAGGAAGTCTAAATTATCATTTAATAACATAGGCGAGCAGCACCAGACAGCAGTGGTCAGGTTCACAAACATATCCATGTATGCACAGGATGGTTGACATACTTTGTGACAACACTATTTCTACCCCATTGCGGAGCATTACGAATGCGCCAATTTAATTATATATTCGCCAATTTCGCCATCAATCACAAGGTGGTCCTTTTAGTTTTGTATTACAAATCGAGCTTCATTTAATAAGCAATGAACATGTCTAGCAATGGGCCCCTTACACTGCAGGAACACAACCAAGATGGAGGAGACCAAAGCACTGGCCTGCCTCCATCATACAACGCACTAGGTTTTACAATTTGTAATATATGCGGATTAGCTAGTTGTGGCTACAGCTCTCTGACGAGGCATACACAAGCCGAGAAGCCAAGCAGGTAAGCCTCTTAGAATACGGTCTCTAGCCAACTTGCACGGCCGCTATGTTAGCTCACACAGCAATAGTGCCATGGTCTCTACCTGACTATGATGTTTAATTTCTCCCCATTTATATGTGCTTGTATGTGGCGCTTCATAATCACGCTTGACTGAAAATAAATCGGCTGCTACGTGCACTCTTATGACTCCACTAACTTGCATGGTCACTATGTTATCTCTCACAGCAATAGTGTGCTGGTCTCTACCTGACTATATTGTTTTGTTTCTCCCCATTTATATGTGCTTTTACGTGGCGCTTCAGAATCGTGCTTGATTGAACATAAATCAGCTTCTACGTACACTCTTAAGGCTCCACTAATGTTGGAAGACAGATCAGTACCTTTCCACAATTGCAAAGCCTCCGAGTAAATCCTTATTATTATTTTTATTTCACTTTAATTTATTCTGCCCCAAGTGACGGATTAGTTTGCTGACAAACACGTATATTCTTTTCATTCATTTTCTAGTGACCAAGCATCCAAGCGTTTGCTCAGCATAGTAACCACTTATTGGTAAGTGTCAGTCTCTGCCTATAGTATACACAGTTCGCCTGATGAGGGGAACCAATGAGTTATCATAACTAAATTATTGTTAGTAAAATTACTTCTATCATTCTTATAGAGACATACACAAGAACCGAAGAGGATACAAGGTGCATTGGTTAACAGAAGCGACTTTTGCCTCGCTTGATGTGATTCATTGCCACTTAACCACTTTGGCAGATATCCAACAGGACACTTACTAATTATACGTTCTCTTGTTTTCTTTGTTATTGTTTTTTATTGTCCCCATGTTTTTCTTTTTTCTCCATATGGATTTGTCTTATGTTACTGCTACACTTGTAAATACTCTCATTAATTACACAACTGTGTCTATATACATGTTTCCTTAATATTTGACGACGTATGTACAACCTTTCCCTTTGTTTTGCACTTTGGTTTTGGCTGCTTATTTGTATACCAATGTTTATTTAATTTTGGTCTATGATATTTATATGTTGCTTAAAACACAGCCTCAGAAGAAGGGCCGCGGCTCGAAACACATGTCAGGGTGACCTACATACGATAAATTGCATGCAAGCAAGCATGTAACACTCGGAATTTGGCTCAGTATAATTGTATTTGTCTTTATATAAATCAGATATTATTTTGCCCAGGTAGACCACCGTTTATTTAATGTAGTTTGATTGTAAATGTCCCCATTCGTATTGACATTAATTAATAACTTTTTCCATTATCCTTCCAAATAATGTCTGTGAAATATGCATCTCATCTTGTATATGTGCTAGAATCATATGCAATGTGAATCTTCTTTTTTCAACTCAGTCCCAGATTTCTCTATAGTGACGTGTACTGATCTCAAATTCACTAGTTTGGCTCACAGTATGTCCTACTTTGTATTTCTTTGGTTTTTGATGCATTACATGGAGGAGATCATAATCTCTTTATACCCTTCTGCTAATTTCCATGACGATATTGTCCTAGGTCCTGTGGATTGGTAAAAGTGTTGGTAAATATTTACCACCATGTTTTCCAATTCAGAGGCTTTTCATTCATTTGGCAGCTAGATTTGTGAAGTTCAACTAACTTAACATGGCTACCAGGTTTACAATTCATGCCACATCGGTAAAGCGTACTGCCATCATGAAATTCCAATGCAACTTGCATATTTTTTTAAAAATAGTTAAAGCAAATGGATTCCATCGTAATCCATTGTTAATTCCCCTGCACTATTCAGGCCCAATTTACTAACGAAAATGCAAGACGTAAGTGCAACATATGCCCAATATGAGTCGCAACTTACGTGCATGTAACTTACACGTATTTCCGAAAATGGCACATGACCAAACAGAAAGGTGGAAGTCAAGAAAAAGAGCATACATCAAAGCAGAACCTCTGTCAAATGTGGAGGTTAAGCAAAGATGAAAAAAGTGTAAGTAACCCCAAAAAGACATACAAATCAATATCACAGCAAAATAATCACTGAACACAACACAACACCCACAATCCCCATGGAGCCACCCGACAGGAGAATGCACACATGATAGAACACGGCCTGGTGAGGTGACGTCAAGCACACAATGAGATGCACTTGTCAGTCAAGTACAGAGTTGTGAGGCAGACACATCATCCCTGATAGGTGATTGGGGAGGAGGCACACAGGTGGGATGAGTGTGGATTCCAGAATCATAGCACCATGGAATAACCAGGGAATGAACAGACGACATAAGGCCTGGTAACCGCAGGCCACAACAAGCTGCACGTCAGTAAATATTAACTTATGCAACCACAGAGGACACACTCCTCATGATGCCACTACAATGCTCCCCACGAGGGATCTGGATGATGGGAGGGCACCTCCTGGAGCAACCTTTAAACACCAGTAAGGCCCACCCACCCCATGACAATGACTCCACATCGCTTGCATGAAAATGTACTGCACAACACACACCCACACACCGTGAACAACTCCACTCCTTAAGAGTGCACCTACCACATCCCTCAACCCAACATCAAAGTCCATGACCACATCAGTAATGTGAACATCAGTGAACCTCAACAGTCATAGGACACTTCCCAGATTACCTCCAAAACACATCAATCAGTAGCTTGCAACAGGACCCCTGCATGGATGACAGGTAATGACATCTCTCCCCACTTCTCATCATGCACCCGCCACCCCTGCATAGCCACCCAGCATGCACTTGAGTGTAGCAACAAGTAGCCACCTGTGCACAAGAGCAGCTGCATCTGTAACACTGTATGATAGGCAGACAACTCCATGGCACCTGGGGTGACTATACACTTTCTTGCAAATCTTGCAAATCGCATCACTGGTGTAGCACTAGTGTGTAGGCCACCATGCATAGCACAGCATGTGAGCAAATCCGCCAGTTAATGTCACTGTACATCAACAGGGTGTCACCAAACGGTAGCTGAAAGGAAATCACTTCTCTGAAAAATACATCCTCAGGGACATATATTCTGCAACGTGACAAACAGCAGCAATGTATGTGGGTACAAAGAGTGGGAAGGCACAGTCAGAACCCTACATAGGACGCCATACCCCATCCCTCCCCACAGCTTGCAGCAAGGCACATGCATGGAGCCATTACTAGTAAAGAAGTGTACTTAGATCAGATGTAGAGGTCCCCATTGTAGATGTCCCGATGGATAGACTTGTGACAACATCTATGCCCTCTGCAGGGGTGTGACCCTGGCCCGGTAACAAATACCAGCCTATGTTCATGCAAGGGCTCAAAATGCACACAATTTGTCATTGTAAAACCCAGGGGTACACGCATACTCGTAACGCAACATACCCACCTGTACACCAAATGTATCCTGGTGTGGAACAGTCTGATGTCCAGGGTACACCCCTTTCAGACCCTATCTGGCAAGAAACTGGCTGGACGGGACCGCACCGATTCATGGGCATCTGGCAAAGGACTCACGACCCCCACACATTCTGAGGACCCATTGTATACATGACTTCTCCTACTTTAATCAGTAGTGCTAGGCCACAATGAACAGCATGTTCTTCACTGTTGAAGAACAGCCTTGCAACCCACAAGGTTGCTGGAAAGTAGGGCCCATTCACCTTATTGACATAGCAGGCAAGTACAAGGTCAGTGAGTTCCCGCAGGATGTAGGCAGGACATAGCAGACGTACACAGGAATACATGGCACCTAAGTACCTCATGCCTACACACTATTCCTCCACCCTACTGGAATACCATTTGCATGATCATTCCACTTGGGAAACATCTGACGCTGCACATACTCTCTCGCAAATGCATGGATCCCACAGAAGAAGATGTAGACCCGATGTAGATACCCATCCATGTGCACGACAACCCCATGCCTGTGCATGCCAATCCCAACATCTGCATGACCGGACAGGCAAATCATTGATGGAATGGACACATTGGCCCTCATTACAAGTCAGGCGGTGGACCATGGTGCTATTAGCACCATGGTCCATGCCGGATTCCGCCATGGTGGATGGCGGAATTACCGCCCCATTCCAAGGTGAGCGGGGCGGTAATTCCCCATTCACCATTTGCCCTTCCCCATTCCCATTTTTGCCCCATAGGGTATAATGGGGATGGGGAAGGCGCTAATTACGGCACCGTAAATTACGGTGCCGTAATTAGCACCAAGGTCGCTTAGCGCCTTGGACTTTAACGCCTGCAAAAAGCAGGCGTTAAAGTGTGAATCAGGCGTTAAGGGTTAACGGCGCCGACGGCGCCGTTAAAACCTTAACGCCTGACTTGTAATGAGGGCCATTGCCTCCGCACAGGACTACTCACCTGATCCATGTGATTCCCATGTGCATCACCCAGTTGCACGGATGAGCCATAAGAATGTGCACACTTCAGGGAATGAACATACATGCCTCCCATGTGAATGAATCACGACACCATGCCAATTGACATACCTGCCATGACAATGTGCAGGGGGGTGAAGCCCTACAACATCCCACACAGCAGAACCTGCATGGCCGCATGGCACACACACTTCAAAAACTGGACATAAGTCATGGCATTTGTGTATGTACATGTGGTGTTGCCTTTGTGCAATTTGTATAGATTATTCTTGTGCTGTGTGTGTGTCTTGTACACGCATATGGGTGTGTGTGCAAGTGTTGTGCCTTTCATGTGAGCAGAATTGTTTTCTTCCTAGTGTGCTCCTTGTTTACTGAGTGTGGGGAGGTGTCACATGTGTAGTGAGGTTTCTGTGTTGGTATTTGCTGGGATATGCCTGTGTCGCTGTTTGTAGTGTTTGTCTTGTGAGTGCTGTGTAAATCTTGCATTGTGTTGGCTAGGTTGACATTGTCAGAGCGGTTTTAGTGGTCATTTGACATTTGGCATATGTTCCCCAATTCCGTGGCATACTCCCAGACACGGAATGTTTGGCATGTAATGCACCTGCATCAGTGGCATGCTTTCCACCTGCTTTCACCATTTCTTGTCCATGTGATATGGGCGTTTCTGTGGGTGTGTCCAGTGATTTGTAGATGTGTCAGTGGGGGTATGTCTGTGCTTAGTTTGTCTGTCCACTGGGGGCCATGTTGGTGGGTGTGTTCATGTTTTGTTGGGCATTTCAGGGGGATTGTGAGTTGCAAAAGGTGTAATGGACAAAAGGTGTACATTTTGAGGTATTTACTAAGGGAATCCATATTTTGGCAGATGTGTGGGGATTGTCATTATTGTCATAATTGAAACAATGATGTTGGTTGTGTAAATGTGGTGCGCAATGCAGGTAAAAGTCTATGAGACGGTGAGGAATCTATTCAAGGTACTTGTGAAATAGAACTCTGCGCCCTATGTCTTGGTTTTGGCACTTGGTATATGAGGCAGCATTGACCCGGGTAACAATGGAGTCCTTGATTCCTCTACTCCATTAGGAAGGGGCAATTGCTGAAAGAAGTTACCCTTCGGGTGTACTCATGCGCCCAATGGTCTGAATATTTCTGAAATAATGTTTTCTTCCACACGGTATCAGTTTATTACTGGTAATACGAGGACAGAAAGGCACAACACGCAGACAACGAAGGACAGGGATTATCCCATGACTGGAAGACAAGACTTTGAGGATATTTTCAAGCCATAATAACTATCGGCCCTGATTTGAGAAAGACATTGCAGACGTCGAAACACTTGTCATCAACATAGGGCATTACATTTCTCAAAAACTGATACCGTGTGGAAGAAAACATTTTTTCAGAAATATTCAGACCATTGGGCGCATGGGTACACCCGAAGGGTAACTTCTTTCCGTAATGCAGGTAAATTTGTTGATTCTCACAGTTACAGAGGAGATGTTTGGCGAAAGTGTGAGGGAGCATGGGAAAAAAATTGTGGGTGATATGTGGACATGTTTGTCATGTTTGAATTCACTTTTCCTTAGTTCACTTTCACTGGCAGGCGTGTATTCTACTGATGATAGTTTTATGGGGTATTTTGGGATGTATGTGCTTTTTCTTGATGAATTAGTCTTGACTTACATCAGATTTTGGCCACAGGGTTGGATCAGCTGGATTTCTGTGTCTGAATTAGTTCATTTTGCCCATTTGGGAGTAAGTTACACTGCACATACAACTAAATTACTTTTATCGTGACATACGCACAAAAAAGCCATAGTTAGTAAATTTGTCCCATTCATTTCCAGAGACAGTTATACTTTTTCTGAACTGGAGGGGAAAAAGAAGGTGTGCATTCTGTAACAACCAGGTTTTCCTCAATTGTGTTTTACTTTGTTTCAGAAAATATACATGTTACAGTGTGGACCCTCTTGCACGAGGAAAGCAGAACTGGTCCCCACCAAGAAATACCCATCTCAGAAAAAACGACCCCATATCCACTACTAAGTGCCAATAGTCCACATTAATCAGCAGATAATCAATATAAGTGGCAGTATTTTTTCTGATAAATCTAGTCCTGCCTTGTTACTCATACACCCATAAACAATTCTGAATTTTGCTTTTAATTCCAACAATTTGAAACAGGATGGGTTGGCTAAACTTGTAAACATTTGAAGGCCAATGAAACTGATCTCTAGATCGTGACTGTGCCAAAAGAAGTGTCAGAAGTGGCTGCCGATCAACCTTTCTTTCGCATTTCCAATGAGCAGTGTGGCTTGACACGTCCTTCTACCCCCTTTTACTTTCTGGAGGGTCCTTTACTCTAACTCCACAAATGCCTTTGTTATCCTCTCTTCAGCTTGTGGACTTGTTCTCCTGCTGCTGCCGGGATTCAAATCCCGGTTCCCTGAGGACAGCACCGGTGGGAAGCAGGGACTAGCTGCCTGGGGAATGGTGGTGGGAGTCAGCCACATTACCCTCCAGTGAGGGGGAGCAGGTAACCAGTTTATGCAGGAGGCTCTAGAGGCTTTAGGGGTGAGTTCTGGCTGCATTGCAGAGATGAGGCGGTGAGTGCATATCACACCGTGCCTGCCCCCCATTCCCTGGAGAGATTGTCTCTTCTCCTTTTTTCCATCTTACCCCCTCTGGTCTGAGGGTGCTACTGTGACCGTGCCACAGAACTTCTACCTATGCTATGCTTTGAGTTCTACATGGCACTTTGGGTCTGAGTCAGACTTTTATCTGTGCAGGAGCAACTTCAGGCTATGCCTTTGAGCTCCTGTGACTAGTCCCTTTATGCTCTATACACTCACCCTTGCATGGCCTGTGTCTAGTGTATTTCATTGGGGGGCGACGGCTGATATAGTTGTTGGAGTAAGCCTTTTGTCAGGGCGCCGGGTCCTCTGTGACTCTATCCTTAATCTACTGTCTACCTGGGGTGGACAGAGGGGTTTTCACCCTAGTGGCTACTGCTGCACATTGAATATTACAATCTCATTAACTGCTCTTTCCCTAACCTCTCCCCTGACATGGGAGAGATATTATGGTGAAATGTAACCCTACTAGACTTGCTCCAGATAGGGTGGCTACTCATGCTTCCAAACAACCATCCTACCCTTTTCCACTTAAGAATAACAAAGCCACAAAGCAGCTGCACCTCTCAACTAAGCATGGTATCGATAAAACTCAACAATCTTTCCAAAAGAAAATGACTACTTATTTTAAATGTAAGTCTACTATGCTTATGAGTGGGAGCGAGTGTATTACGAAATCAGCACAGCAGTAGTGTGATGTCCTTCTGCAAAGCTCTTTTTTAATTGCCAATAACCAATCCTTACTGAATCATTGTCTTAATCTAAAGAGGCGTTCAATGGTACCCAACAAAAGTAGCCAAATGATTACTGGGAACACCAATCTTTCTTATACTCCACCATGGAACAACAAGCAACACCAGAATTCTCCTATTATTCGGTGAGCGAAGAGGAGGAATCAGAATTTGCCCAGGTGGTCAATCCAAAATGTTCTAAGGGAGGCGCATCGGCTCTGATAGTCTCCCCTTCTGATACTATCCTGGCTAAACTGGACACACTCTTTTCTCTCTGCTCCAAACTGGCAGAGGATCACCTATCGATCAAATGTATGCTGGAACAGATCCACAAATCTACAGAAGCCCAGCTTAAGATCACTAATGCAGTGTCTTGTCTGGTTAGAGACTCTGTTGACATTGTATCTGCTGAGAAGAGACTTGGCCTGGAAAGCGAAGGTACCCTTGGTTTCCAACAAGAAAGTGCCTCCCTACCCCGTGACCTTGTAGGGCCCCCAGCTGAGGGTAACAACGCCCTCAAGGAAACAAGCTTTAGATGCCATCGATGTGTAAGTCAATTTTGGCAAGCACAGGGGTCTCATCCAAGAAGAAGAAGCAAATGATGAAATCAGGGGGTCGGCTATGTATCCCTCTCACCTCAAAAAATGGGGAAACTCCTGTCAAGGTGAACGTTCTTCCACCTATTTTCCCAGAATTGCCAGACCACACCTTGACACCTACTCTATCTGAAAACCATCTAGTGGTGAACATCCTACCCAATGATGTTTCTCGCCAGGTGATATTACATGGCCCTTTGATTGGAAAGCGGGCTCCCAATACCACAAGGAGGGATGAGGGTTACCTCTCTACTTTCATAGGCACTACAGATTCTACCGGTGACTCATTAAATTGCAATAATGAGGTCCACCCCAAAGAGCCTAACACAAGACCTAACAAACAGACTCTCTATCACTGACCAAGTTGACCCATGAGGACACCCCTAACTCACTTCTAGCAGCATGGCATAAATCCGTGAAACCTAGGACAAATGAGAAGATGCTCACAGATATTCTTCAACCGAACATGGTTGCTCCTCTTGTTGCAGCTTATTACTGACCTAAGATGGCTTATACCTCTGAGGACATAGGGCCTCATTACAAGTGTGCCAGTCCAGTAACAACGGTGCCGGTAAGCTTCCGGCACCATTGTACCAGACTGTCACACTCCAAGTCTGCCTACCGGAGTTGCTGTGCCCGGCAGGTATGACCCTGCCAGGCACGGCAGCCACAGTAGGCAGACTTTCACAGAAGCACCAGCACTGCTATTAACGGTGCGGGTGCTTCCGTGGTCCCCATTCCCATTGAGTCCTATAGGACTCAATGGGAATGGGATTTACCATTTACCGGCGCCTGACTTCCCGGATCGCCGGGGCAAGCCAGGCGCCGATAAAATGTTCATGTCAGGCGGCAGCCTGCTGGTGTTTCCAGCACGGTGACCACCGGACTTGGAATGAGGCCCATAGTGTCCATAGAGCTTCCCCCTTATCACAGTACCACAAACTGGGTATTGGCGAAACTGGATTTCTCTCTGATTGTGGACTGCATCTGCAAAAATGCTTTCTTGCTTTTTAAAGACTTGAGTTTTGATATCTATGCTTTCTACCCTGTTCTCGACCAGTTTTCCAGGCCTCATACTCTATAGGAGGGTCCTGTCGGCCCGACCTGTGCATCAACTCAGGATGAGATTTACAATCAAGGGTCAATTTTTCCTAAGGGGAGAACGATCAGGGTATGGGCACATGTCCCCCAAGTAAACTGAACGTTGGACCATGCAACCAATCTTTTCAGACTACTCTCTTGGAACACTCGAGTACATGCCTCATTCCTGATTACTCCTACGGGTACAAAGGAATTATTTTTGAGAAGCGCTGTTTTGACAAGGGCTGTCTACGCCTGGAGCTGCTGCTGCTCCCTCCTGAGGATTGCTATGTGCTGACTTGTTTTGCTCCCTGTGTCTTTAACAGAAAAGAGAAAGAAAACAAAGAAAGGACTGTTTTATGAAGCACCGTGGGCCCGCCCCGGCTTCCCACAATCCATTTAATCTGAGAATCTTGCGCTTTATGCACGCACGCTTTTTGAGAAGCGCTGTTTTGACAAGGCTGTCTACGGCTGGACCTGCTGCTACTCCCTCCTGAGGATTGCTGTGTGCTGACTTGTTTTGCTCCCTGTGTCTTTAACAGGTACGAACTTCGTCCAGAAACAAATTGTGTCAGCCGGAGTGTTTAACTGTTTGATTGACATTATTATCTCTCTTTTCGTAGAAAAGAGAAAGAAAACAAAGAAAGGACTGTTTTGTGAAGCACTGTGGGCCCGCCCCGCCTTCCCACAATCCATTTAATCTGAGAATCTCACGCTTTATGCGCACGTGCTTTTTGAGAAGCGCTGTTTTGACAAGGGCTGTCTACGGCTGTCCACGGGTGTCGAGGGTGTCAAAAGTGCACAGTGAATATAACCAGCTATCTTTCTGCTTCTGCTTTTATTGTGGGTGTTAATTTTCATTCTTTTAATTGTATGGTTAATCTTATTTTATTTTATTTTTCTTTACACTGTTGTTTCCCTTTTTATTATTGGTATAATGTATAGGTAGAGCCTAAGGCATCAGGTCATCTTTTATTTCAAGCATGTATACCTTAAAAACCAATATGCCAGATACGCTTACTACCTCTAAAATGGCAGAGAATAGCCGTCTACTTCCATACCCCGGAAAATCACCCAAACACATATTGTTTTGTCCCCGGCAGTTAAAAAAGATGTTGTCATGAACAACATCAGGAATTACTGTGTCCTTCGTGGCTCAAAGCTGGGAGCCGTGAGAAAAGGAGGAAGAAAACGTTCCCGAACTCAGAGATCTGCTGAGGAGTCTGATTCCAATCAAAATAGATCTAAAGTTGGTGGCAACCAAAATTCAGGTGACGACCTGAGTCCGACAAGGTCGAGTAAATGACAAAACTGTGTATCGCCAAGTCCTCAAGGCGATAATTCTAATCGTGGCTCACACAATGTCACCCATGTATCAATTTCCGACGCATCAGAACTAGAGCAGAATAATAACTTCTCTACTCCAATGATGAATAGTGGGGATCCTCCAATTGATTTGGCTCAAACATCCATATCCGATCTATCCCTCCATGCTAGTTTTTCTAATGGGCTACATGAAGAAAATGTGGCAAGTTCTCCTCGACAACATAATGAGAACCACTCCATCTCTATGTGTCCTTCTGTTTCCTTCATAGCCCCAACTCCTAGGCATCCTAAACCTCCGCCTTAGGCCCCTGAAGTGACAACTCAATCTCCTTTACTTGAAATCACATTAGCTGTGATTAACAATGCAATTGTCACCCTTGGACGGCTTTTTGAGACGCTTGACCAAAAGATCTCGTATCAAGCCTATCAAATTTCCCGTATTGCTGAATGGATGGAAAGAGAAACAATCCAAAAGAATGGTCTTCGTGAAGGAGACAGGCAGCATCCAACTAAGGTCAATGATAACTTGGATGGTCTAGTGCAGCCTCTGCAAAACATCTTCATAGCTCCTACACCAGCTCTTCCTACATTTTCCGAAGTGATTTGCTCGTCCATTTCCTCAGATGTGGAAGCCAGAGCGAACCAAGTCTCAGATGAAAGGGGTTTGAATATCCCTCCTCAGAGAATGTTTGATATATTCCAACCGAAGAAAGGAACAAAAAAACCATTGAAGATGTATTCTAAAAAGATAACTCCATCGGAATCCAAGGGAAAAAAGAAAACAAAGAATATTAAGAACTCCGAAATAATTCCTAATTCCTCCACCAAACAATTTATTATAAGATTACGAACAACTCGACCTTCTATGGCAAGTGAGGCAGTGATAAATAAATACAAATTAATGCGAAAGATCAACACAAGTCCATCTATCCCGGGCACTGAAGCGGGGAGTAGTCTTGCACATCAACCTCTAGATGAACTGGTTAATGAATTATCTAACATGCAGCCTCCACCGGTGAAAGACAATAATGGAGTGGCAATTGCACTTGTTACATCCGAAATACATACAGAGCCACCACGAGCAAAGACTTTAGAGGAACAAGAAAGTCTGAACCAAGCTTTACGCAGGAAAGCGATTCGAGAAGCAGTGGATGCTTACCTAGAATCACAAGCTTTGTATGACTCACAGTTGAATCCCTCCTCCGCTAAAAACTATGAAGGCACTGAAAGTAAATCTAATTGCAACCAGGAAGAATACATAAGTGAGGCTTCGCCACACTCAATGACCTGCTCATGCCAAATGTCACAGACGGCAGGGATTCCAACAACACACGAAAGAAGAGATTGCTATGCATCTGTCCTAGCAAACTCACAGCATTCTGCTAAACTAGCCCCTTTGGTTGTTAATACGGACCAAAACAGACACAAACAAGTGAATCCAAGACCACAAAAGGATGAGTTCACTTTTATTGTAAAATGTTGGCGCACCTTTCAAACAATATATATTGTGTCAAGCAAATATCCTGAACATTTTCAAAGATACATCCCTGCTAACTGACGTATCCACAGTCGACTTAGCACAAGTGGAATTTCCAAACTTGTTCCACCCGGAGACAGTGAGATTGTGAATTGCTTCAGCCTTGGTGACGAGAACTATCTCGGAAGCAAAGGAAGATCTCTTTGATCTGGGCTTCATCATAATGCAAGATCAAGCCACCTCTAAGCCCCCAGAGTGTCCCAAAACAGTCATAAATAAATACATCAGTGGTCTCCGGCAAACCACCCCCGGCTTAGCTTGTGCAGTCCATCACTCATAACCAAGTAACAATCCCTTTAAGAGAGACGGGGATACATCACGGACCAAACTTGCCAGTTGGAACACAAGAGGTCATTCACATTTTATGTTCTCCTTTCCAAACATCTTTCACATTATGACATACTTGTCTTTCAAGAAATATGGTTGAGGAACCCGCTGATCTGGAATGATTACGACATCCAATTGGTGCCAGCTTTGTGTGCCTCCCAGGGCTCGGGACTGATGGTGGCTACTAAATTAAGTTCTTCGTGCACATTGCAACCTTGGGCTTCTTTTAACCAATGTTTACAACTGGTTAAGATTCTATCTGGAGAGCAGGTGATAGCCCTGGTCAATATTTACTGAAACTCAGCTGCCATTAGTGATAACCTCTTCTTTAGGAATATGATCGAAATATGTGATCTAATAGCCTTGGATAAGGAGGTTACAAACATCATTGTGGCAGGCGATCTGAATATGCATTGTTTAGATAAAAGAGAGATGTTAAAGCCAATAATTGTGAAATGGAATAACCTAATTGAGGAGAGGCAACTAAAAAGGGTTAATGGCGCAATCAGAGATGACATACCCCTGAAGGCAACCTGGTCAAGAGACTCTAGTGAAAGTATTATTGATTACATTTTCACTGTTATATCTCTCTTTAACAAAATTATCCAATTTGAAGTGATTGAGCAATGCTTCAGCGATCACAATATTTTGACATTGTCGTGGGAGACAAAGTGTCCACTCCATCAAAGAGACCACTACATCCACAACTTGGAAATCAACAATAACAAAACAAGATTCAGATGGAATGAAAAAAAATTGGCTCTGTTTGAAACCAAATTAAAGCGGAATGTAGATTACTTCAAAGATTCATTTTATACATCTGGATTATTGGAATTTAAGCTTGCTAATAGACAAAAATTTGACCATAAAGGCAAAACTCATTGTTTTGATCAGGAACAAAAGGAAAAAAAGGCACAAAAACACTGAGAAATAAATGCTCCGAAGTTCTTGCCGGTGGAGAACAGGGTAAAGGCCCTGCAATCTATAAAGTGTTGTTATCGAAACTGGACCAGGGCAAGAAGAGCTTCTAAATATTAAAGAGGCGGCGAGACTATGCTGAGAACATGGTCATCAAAAAACTCAGCAGAAATGTGGGCTGTTTCTAATAATATCACCGGGAAAAAACAACTTGCGGGCCAAATTAATGGGCTATCCGAAGAGCAATCGCTCACATATTTCCATGAATTATATAATTTGTCACAGTGGCCAAATCAAACCACACCAATAACTAATTGCGATGAGTGACATCTAAATATTGCAACAGAAGACATCGAGGATTTCATTATCAAGTCCTCAAGTTCACGAGCTCCGGGGCCTGATGGCCTCACTAATGCCATTCTGAAAGCACACCACATGAATGGGCTAAAATCTTACATATTATCTTTGCGAATTTAGTAAAAAAACAGGAAATTCCTGAGTCATGGCGCAAAGCAGTAGCTATTCCCATATATAAAAAGGGAAATCGTTCATTGCCACAGAATTACAGGCCTATATCCCTGCTGGATGTTATTGGAAAAAAATGTTCACAATGCGTGTTGCGAGATTTTAACTCTTGGACTAAGACGCATCACAAGAGAAATCCATGCCAGACAGGTTTTGTACGAGGGTTGGGCACTAGTGTCAATTTGATGTCACTTTATGAAATCCAGCATCAGGCTTTAATTAATAAACAACCCCTTTACTTTGCCTATATCGATTTCCATGCAGCTGTTGACTCAGTCTCCCGGGCGATCCTGCTGCAGAAGTTGCAAAGAGCCAAATGCCCAGTAACGATATTGGACATCATTAACAAATTACATTCTGATACATCAATTCAAGTTAGATTGAATGTGGAAGGTCTTCCTTCAACCTCTGTTGTTACTAATAATGGACTGCGGCAAGGATGCATCTTAGCATCCGCCTTGTTTAACTTTTTTATCCATGATATCCCAGACATCTTTCAAAATCTGACGTGTGATTCTCCATCAATGGGCTTAGTTAAGATTCCTGCTTTAATATACGCGGATGACATAATTTTATTATCTAAAACTCTGAGTGGCCTACAAAAAGCCTTAAATGCTTTAGAAGATTACATTTTGCGAAATCAACTCATAATCAATATTAACAAAACAAAAATCATGATTCATAATGCGCAAACAAGAAAGTCAAATACATTTGAATGGTCACTCCAAGGCACTAATTTAGAAATAGTTCAACAATATACATACCTTGGGTTGAAAATCAGTACTCTGCAACCTAACCAAGCACATTTGGCACTCCTGAAACAGAGGATAACAACAGCTATCTCTCCAGCGAAGATTATACTATACAAATATGGGAAGTTCTCAATAAAATCCATTATTTCCTATTATAATCGAAACACCGTCCCAATAATGTTGTATGGTCTAGAAATGTGGAAAGTAATGCAAAGAGCTACTCTCGAGAAATTTGAAAGTAAATTTTGGAGAACAGTGCTAAACCTTCCTCAGTGTACGCCGATTGCACTGATTCGATACAAAATTGGTCAACTTTCCCTTTTTGCTATATTTCAGTGGCATCAATGTGCCTTGTTTAGGAAACATTTGTTAGCAGGACAATCTGAAAACCTACTATCGGTGCTTGCGGGGTACATGTTAAAGTCTAAACATTCATTTCCGTTGCAGTGGAGTAACAATGTATTAGACATCTTGGTAGCTGCAGATATATCTGTGCAACTTCTTGTCGATAATCCAGACAGAGCAAAAAAAAACCTGTACCTATATGATTGGACTCAAACTCGACAATCATGTTTGAGATACAAAGTATTCAGAAATAATCCTTTTGCTGAGAAGAAACTTGGCCAATGTGAACCTTATTTACTTCGATATCCCACTCCAGTACTTTGCTCTTCGATTATGCATTTTCGCTTTAATTTGTGGAATACAGGTGAAATAATGGTCAATAGAAAGGTGCTTGATAAATTGCTAGACTTGTGTCAATTCTGTAAGAACAAGCAAATGAGCGAATCATTATGGCATCTATTTATGATTTGTCCGGATGTTGCTGAAGAACGTGAGCTATTTCTACATAAACATTGTCAATATTTAACTTTTGACTTGATGGAAAAATGGAATGTATATTTCTCAACAAACTGCATGTCAATATATGTTGCTATCATGAGATTTTTAGATGCCATCTTTACCAAATTATGATGAATCAAATCTAAATTTGAAGTGGGTGTCAAACTGTGAATTGTGAACGAAATTTTGTAAACTGTGAGAATTTTGTTGCTTTTAAATTATGTTCTTATAAATTGTGTATGTTGTAAAGTTGATAAATTCAGCTATACCAACTAATAAAAAAAAAAATATTGTCATCTCATATATTTTGCCTACAAGAAACGTGGCTCACGTCTTCTTTTTCTCTGAATGGCTTTTCTCTGTTTTTCTGTCTTTCTACCCCTCCCCCTTTGGGGTGCCCTAACAGTTGCCTATGTATCAGTGTTAGAGGTGACCACTCTGCGACACCTTTCCATGTTGTAAGGGATGAGAAAAACGTTCTGGCAGTTCATATATCAGACTTAACCTTAAAGGGGGTTGGTACTCTGGTGGCCACTCTTTATGACCCTCCCGGGGGGGCTATAACTTCTAACCTCATTGATTGCATGCATGATACCTTGTGTGAATGGCTGGATAGGACAAAAGCAGGGGGCATTATACTTACGGGTGACATTAATGTGGATTGCTCGGTAGCGTTTGGGTGTCCCACTGGAGGTCTTACGGGACTGCCTTAAACAAGTGATCAAGGGAGTGGCTAGAGGTTCTCTCAGCTTTTGGCCTTAGTCCGCTGTCGGCGGAATCTCTCCAAGTAAATGTTACATGGTCCAATGGGTTAAGCATAGTAGAATATATTTCATATTTGTAAAAAAGGCTATTAGAAATCAGGCCCCCAACAATCTACCAAACTAGTTAACATGAGTAATCATGCCACATTGAGGATGGCTTGTTAAAAAGTCAATATTAAACCCAGGGAGTACCTTAGGAACAATCCCCAGGTCAACTAATCAGGTGATAGATTACTTTGGTCTATGACCAACAATGATAGTTTCCATCAAGCACTGCCTAGGGAAGAGCTTTTAATGACACCTGTCCTTGACAGATGTAATTGGGACAGGGGCTTAGTAATGGACGTGTTTTGGCCAGAGGGCCATAAACAAATGACCAAACGCATCAAATTCTATAAGAAGGGTGCACCTTATGATGATCTAATTTCAGCTAAGAAAAGTGCTATCAGGTTTGCGGTTAAACACACTGAGTGGAACCCGGCTATATTGCCAGGGGAATACAGTAAACATCTCAAACCCGTATTAAATCAATTTAGGGCATGGATTAAGGGCCATAAAATCAGCTAAACCTCTGCGAGATGGCAGCTTCTATGCACTTGGATCTTTACTCGTGACTTCAAGAAATGTTGGCACATGTTGAGCACCTTTCAAGCTAATACCGAAGCATACAAAGTTTTCTGTGTTACTGAGGCAGATTGGGGTAGATACATCTTATTCCGCTATTTCTAACATGAGGAACCGAGCAGTGCCCTTACACCTATTCCCATGAATAAAACCACTGTCTGGCACCATGTGGCTAAAGCTGACTTGGAGGGAATGATCTTGAACTCCAAGTCCTCTCAAGCTGTTGGCTTTTGTAATGTATTGATGAAGAAGGCCCCCATATTTTGGGCTGTTTCGCTGAAATAGCTTTTCTTTCATATTTGTCATACCGGGGTGATTCCACAAACTTGGCGTGATTCGATTTTGGTCCCCGTTTTTAAATGGGGATCACAAGCTGACCCTTTGCTGTTACCGCCTATTAGCTATGCTAGACTACAGGTGTTGAATAACTGGGCTAAAAGAGAAACATTACTTGGTCCGCATCAGTCTGGCTTTAGCAACGGTTTCAACACCTCCCATTCCATCTGGAGTCTTCAGACACTTATATCGGACACCCATAAATATCCTGACATGCCACTGTAGCTATGCTTTGTAGATTACAGTGCTGCCTTTGATAGTATGATTCAATCTCACCTTTGGGATAAATTGGTAGCATGGGGAATCGACGATACACTGTTGCACTTTGTTAAAGTGTTGTACTCGGACACTAGGGTCAGGGTCAGATTTACGCAAGAGGACGCCCTGTCAGGGTATTATCATACTAACATAGGTCTTAAGCAGGGGTGCGCCTTGGCACCCCTATTATACAATCTTTGTGTGTCAGACTTGCAACAGTTCCTAAAAAGTATCAAAACTTTTCTCCTCGATTTGGGGGGGAGCAAACAGTCTGCCTTATGTATGAAGACGATAGAGTGGTCATGGACTGGACTGCCTTCGGGCTTCAGAGCTCATTAAATGCGTTCCACACTTTTTCTAAAATCAACAGCCTGAAAATTAACCTATCGAAGACCAAGGATATGTTCTGCAGCAAAAGGCAGAAATGTAAAGGGAGCTTTATATGGGTCCTGGACAGTGTGCCCCTTGATCCTGTAAAGGACTATACATATCTTAGCGTACAGGTCTCGGTTTCTTCATCGCTGGCATATTTGGAGTAAGGGATAACTAGCAAAACCTAGGCCAAGTGGTTGGCAATTAGGAGGGTTATTATCAAGAATGGGGCAGATCCATCGAAGCCTTGATGATAGCATACAGGTTGTCGATCATACCGACCATCATGTATGACCTAGAAGTCTTCCCCTTGAAGGCAGTGCTGTGGCTTCCCAATCTTGAGGCTAAAATCGTGCGCGCGATACTTAATTTACCCACTTTCATTCCAGTCAAGGCCATGCGTTTAGAGCTGGGCCTACAGTCACTTTTGTCTTGATAGAAAGTAGCAGCTTCTAAGCTCTGGGTTGACATCAAATTTAATTGGATCTCCACTTCCTCCCTGCTACATTCAACACAGGACCATGGTAATCTCTGCTTCAAAAGCACTTGGTTCAAGGATTTGGAGAATATGATGGACTCACACTGTTTTGATATTAATTTAGCCTGCTCCAATATATGCGATGTTTACGTATTTTGGAGCAGGCTTAGTATCAAATCCTACATGCATGACAGTATTGCATCCCTCAGTAAATTGGTGAAATTGAGCAGGTACACAGTGTATTGTCAGCAGGGCCAATTTGCAGATTCTCTGCATCAATATCTTGTTATTTTATACCTCCCGCGTCTCATCAGATTCATACTCCACCTCAGATTTGATATTCTCCCTGTCTTGGGATACACCGGGGCATAGAAGGGGATGAAAAGAGAGGAGTGCTTCTGCTATTTATGTCATTTTAAGGTTGAAACAGCTAGACCTGTCCTCACAGATTGTCGGGTTCTCGGTGCTCTTTACATACAGGGTTATACCAAATTTGTAAATTACTGTTCAGACCAGTTCTGAAACATGCTCTACAGTGGGGATTCATATGTTATCACTTCTGCCGCTTTTCACATATATCTTAAGATCAAGGCAATGTACTCTTTTATAGTCGACTGTTCATCCGAAGAAAATGGACGATGTACGAATGAATGAATCGTAGAATACTATGTAATTCTCCAAATGAAATGTAATTCTGCTGTTTATCTGATGTAATATTGTTGGTATTTTAATGTCATTTTAATGTATTTATGGATCTTTTATACATGTGAAAGAAGTTAATGCTTCCTAAATGAACAAAATAAAAAATAAAAAATAAAAAACACATTTGTTTTTGTTGAGCATCCAAAATGGTATACTCCATTATTTCAAATAAATCATCACTTTGGCATTGAAGTAACTAAAGATAATCAATACTGGACAGCCATTTCTGGACGCTATAATTTGTTTGATAAACTTCAATTAACAGGGTTTCCAAATGGTATCCGTATTCGAAAAAAAAACATTTCCATTTGTCAGAACAAATATTGTAGACGTTTATCAGGATTTGAAAAATTTGACCAATATCTACATCTCTGTAGTGTATTATTTAAAGCAGGGAAACTAGAAGGTTACACTTCACAGGTGGATAGACCAGCTAAAACTGATATACACCAAACCATAAACCACCGGAAATGTGTTCCATTCCTGTACTTGTAGCTAAGATGTGAAAGGCCTCAAAATCATATACATGACAACACTCTGAGTCCCATCTTTCTTGAAACAGTATAACTACTAAAGTTTGAAGAATTTGTAGATATTCACAGTCACCAGATTTCTATTAATTCGCTAATGTGTTGATTGATAATTCTATTAAGACTTAGTCCACATTTCTTAAATGAAGGAGATGGGGGACTGTCTTGTGAGATATTGACCTAGAGCAGGTGCCTGCAACCTTTTGGTTCTCCAGATGTTTTGGACTACAACTACCATCAGCTCTAGCCAGAAAAGTCAATGTTGAAGGATCCTTGGGGCTTCAGTGTAAAAGTTCTGAGGAGTCAGGGTTCGCAGACCCCTGACACAGGGGGATAAAAGTATTCCAGTGGCTAAAAGGTTGGCTCAGTATTTTAACTGTGCATCATCTTTGGGTCCATGAAATTCAGAATTATACAGCCCCCACCATTATATCAGGCTACTTCTTCACAAGCCAAAATAATCTATGTCCCCTATAAGGTCCAAGGATGTTAGTACATATTAAAACATTGGTTGATATGTTTTGAAGCAAGTGTAGGAATGTATATGGTGGCTTAAAGGGGACTCAATCATTCATGTATTTGTTGTTGTATTCTTTTGAGAAATAACTTTAATTAATATTACTTTTCTTCCTTTGTTCATTTTAAATTTCTTCTGAAATTATGTAATCTTGAGGAATATTTATGATCAATATTACATTTATTTTTATTAGTATTGTATTCATGGTTTATTCTAATATTTTATTCATTTTGATTACTGTTTCCTTTCAATATTAATTCTAGGTTTTGTTACTATTGTATTTTTCATCAACTAGTGTTTAACTAATTGTGATTATTATGTATGGTAAATATTAATTATAATTTTAAATAACACTGTATTTGTTATCATATATTACTATTTTGGATTAACCTGGATCATTATTTCTGATCAGTATTCATTTTATGGTGTTGAATTACTATTGTACATTTTATTAACTTGTTTTATTTATTCATCTTGATTAATATTTCTGATCAATATTCATGTTTCTTGTATTGCCATAGAATTGTTCCTAATATATTCCAATGTACTTATTTATAGTGATTATACTTTCTAATCAATGTTCATTTTATGCAGCCTGCCATTGCATTTTCAATGAATTATTACAATGTTGTTTATTAATCATGATTATTATTTCTGGTCAATGTTATTTTGTTATTACCAGGGTTTTTTATTTTTCATGATTTAGCACAATTGTTTTTATTAGTCTTCATTATTATTTTTTATTATGACTTGGATTTAATTAAAACACATACACAAAACATGATACCATTGTTATACATGCATCACATTATTAATCAATCAATACTATCACACTATATTATTACACAGGATAAAAAATCTAAACCACCCTACAACTAATATCAAAATAATGTACAGCTCCAATAAATCATACAATCTTTTTAAAAAAATGTTTTATTAGTTTAAAGTGCAATTGCTTACTTAAAACCTTATACAGTAAATCACATAACAATCAAACAACATACACATTTAAAAGAAAAAGAAAAAAACATATATTATAACTCAATACTTACAATGCGTACAATAATGAAAATGGGAAGAACAAGAGGGAGAGGGACCACTTCTAAAATCATACCCATTAAATACCTATAAATTGGACCCATTACATTCCATATAATTCATAGGAAAATGATAGGTATACATCCTTCCATCCATTATTTAATACCAAACACTTCATAAATATACAATACATCATTAAAAGAAATTGTTATGGACATTAAAATATAGCTCTCTCCCATATATAAAAAGCTGCCCCAACATATAACATGGTTTCAACCCCGTAAATGGCCAACCAGAACTGGTCGCACTTTATCATTTTTAAATCACGCAGCCATTTTCCATACCGTTTATAATACCATTCTTGTAATTGTTCACATTCAGTGAAGTTGTGTCTAATCGCTTCTACCTCCATATTGCAATATCTACACAACCTTTCCTCTCGAGGTATCCCCGTCCAGGCACCCGTATAATCCTTATGTTGGATAATATTAAATCAGAGTTGCATAATAAATCTCACCAACTTTCTGTTTCCAGTTTTCAACAGATAACATCTTCGGGTTGCAGGTTTTAACCCCTGGAAAGCATATATACCATACTGTTTCTTTTTGTATAGGAATGACAGGTTTTTGCTCAGATCCAAGACTAGTGCCTTCTTTTTAAGGTGTTTAAGTGACATATTAATCTCCAATTTTGCAGAGGGAAGGATCATACTTATTTCTTAAAGGAAGGAGAGTGTTGTGTTTTTTTTTTTAAACTGCTACCTACATTATTGTCCTTAACATCATCCATTTTAAATTATTTCCGTTATAGGTTCAATGAATTATTACAATTTTATTTTTCATAATATTGCTTTATTTTCTGAACACCAGTATTTTAAGTTTGTCTTATTATTGTATTTTTGTTGAATTCTTACTTTTTTATGAATCTTCATTTTTTCTGATCATTATTGTAGTTTTGTTTCTCTCACATTATTTATTAGCTGTAATGTGCAATAGGAATGTTCTTTTCTATTAATATTATATGTTCATGAATTATTAATTTGCATTACTCTTTATTAGTTCTTATTAATAATAATTTTATTTTGCAATATTGTTTTACTTTATCCTTTTTAAATTAATGGGCGTGTTTTGCGGGCTAGCTTGGATGCAGTGAAAGGCATCAAAATTGAATACTCAAAGTGAGAAATAAAAAAGACATCCTGCAACTGTACCAACCTTTCAATGTTCAAAGTATTGCACACTTTCATGAAATTGCAGTAATCAGTAACTTGTCGATTTTGGCGTTCATGCTAACTTTGCTCCAGCCAGTTCTAGCAGCTCAGTCAGATTTACAGACATATTGTAATACAGTTTACACACATATTTGCCATACAAATATATGTTCTTCATTATTTGCATTTCCCTTAAAAACAGTGACTTCTACAAATGCATGCGGCAAAGGGCAAGTATGACTATATATTTTTTTCTTTTCCAATTCTTATCTATAAATGTTCCTTTCATGAGAAGCCAACAATAAAGTTGGAGCTAGAAAGTATGCGTACACATTCTTAAAAATAGCAGTTTGTCTGTCTGGGTTAAAACCATCCCAATTCATGAGAAAAAAATTACCTTTTGCAACTAATGAAACTGTAGAATTCGTGAAAGAGCAAGTTTTGCTGAGTACAATGTGTCACCAAATTTGAATGATGGGGGAAAACATCTGCCTCTTCTGGCTGTTGCTGTCTTAGGTGGTGATGTGGGTTCAACAGAGGAACAAGCCATAGCTCTCAACTCACACGCTTTTGGCGGGTGTCACCCGCCTTGTAAAGGGCTGACTCACCCGCCAAGCTTCCTGCATGATCATTCATTCCAATGGGCGTCTCACCCACCAAAAACAAAATCGGGTGATTTCACCCGCCTTTGTGACACAAATGGTTGAGAGCTATGACAAACAGTAGAAAAAAGTACAAAGGTCCAGCTGTGGCGTTAGACATGGCACATTGTACAGACGTAGGTGGGAATGGTGGTGAAGGTGAGGAAAAGATAAAGGCCCAACATTCCTAACCATTGCTCTTTTCAAGTGATGAGTCAAAAGCCCTCTATGGACCCCTCAGTGAACCTCTCTTAGCCCTGTTAAAAGAGAGATGCAAGAATCACTGAATCACTGAAACACTCTCATGATGACAATGGTAATGGCTCTTAACCAAGGCCATGGGAATAACGTGCGATTGAGGAGCAATAGAATCCTGATAAAAAAACAAACAGCAGATGTAGTACACATCCGTTCAAAGTCTTTGCTAAAGAGAAATACATTAAACCAGATTGGGAAAGCAGTCCAAGTGTGACTGCAAGTAAAGTGGAAGCAACAAACGATGGTCTAACAACCCTAGGGCCTGCTGTTCTTTTATGTCCACTGTTAGACAGAATTATATGCAGTACCCTTTGGGAACACCACACACAATTAAGACTACAAGTGACAGTACAAATTCACCTTTGGTACAAGCCTGTACTACACAGTAAAGTGGTAGCGATGGCTGAGCAGCTAGACTTATCTCAAGAGTAAGTGAGCAGTATCAAATAGTTACACAAAGGACAGCAATTACTATGATTCAGGCAAACACTGACTCAAGGTTTTCAAGTAAAAGAATATACGTTTATTTCACTCTTCAGTTGTATAACATTACACCATTATAAGCAGTTTAAAAATCACACTCTCAATACACCACAGCACTTCCCTTAAATCACAGACAAGTTAAGCTCACAAAATGAAGTGGGAGCAAATTGGCACTCCAGAAATTTAAAAGGGAGGGAAAGACAACAGTTATTAGAAATTAGATCAAACCAACAGGTAAGTACTCAGGGCAGTTGAGCAAGAGGAACTTCAGTGAGGAGATCAGATAGAAAAGGCTGAGGGTCAAAGTCAATGGGTCAAAAGTCTTTTGTTCAAGATCACACAGTTCAGGGTAGTTCGCGGTAAAGTTCGTGGCACAGTTTCCGGACAAGGTTGGTTGGTAGAAAAGTTAGTTTAAAAAGAAGAGAAGGACAAGCTCCAGGATTGGAGAAAGATTTCACACACTTTCCCTGCGGCTGAACAAAACGAGCAACCGGGTTTGCACAGTACCTTAAAACGGAGAGGAAGCTGTATATTGGTAGTTTCTGCAGGCTCATGGTTCCTGAAGCGACTGTCAGACTGATCAGAAGTAGGGAGACTGGAGGGTCCTGCACTACCCAGGGAAGAAACCAGCAGCAGAGCAAAGCAACAAATAAAAGGTGCGCTCCTTAAAACCCAAGCAGGGTCCGACCTTCCTGGCTATCCGGCCCACTGTAACTCTGTACAGCAAATTCGACCAGAAGAGGGGTCCTGGCTTGCAGTTTGGGCAAACTGGTTGGTCCCACCAGCTCAAGGGAAGAAGTTTCCTAGAGGATCTTCTCTGTCATCGGATTCTGGAGATTCGGACCTGCAGCAGAGCTTCACCGGGCGGTTCAGTCATTATAGGGGTCCTCTTCAGCCAGTTCCTCATTGGTTCTTTCGTTCCAATGGCGACTCTGTCTTTCCAGTCCCAGAGACCTGCTTTCTATGCAGTTTTCCCCCATTCATACAGCCTGGCTGTCAATCACACAGCAGGGTGGCTGGCCTGGCAAGGCCAGTCCCCTTTGCCAATCAGACAAGCGTGTGACTTTGGTTACCAATGGATCCCATGGCAGGGGACCGAAGTCCCCTCCCTCACATCCTGCCTACACAGACTTTCAGGTGCCTTAAGGAGGGCTTCTGTGCAGAAGCCCACGAAAAGACAGTGAACAAAGGAATCATCCCCGGTTTGGCGTGCAGAGAAGAACACGAGAAAGACTTTAACAAAAAGAAATGGTGACTAAACCCAGCCGGAGCCAAAATAAAATGTATTTGGTCAAGCGGGTTTATGTTCGAGGCTAATATAATAGCCTAAAACAATACCATGGTTATATAATATAACCGCAGTAGAAAGGTTCGGGTAGTTAACACTGCCACCAGCCAATTCTTAATGTAAAGGGAGCAAAACAGTGCTCCACGAGACACAGACAAAAAGGGATAAGAATTAATCCTTTCCAATACTCCATGTAAGATGGGGTGTACTGGGTCTGTTGTTTAAAGAGACTACATAAAGTTAATGTCAACTTTACATGTTTCTAGGAGACAGTAGTCAGCCCCAGAAAAATTGAGTCAGAAGGAAGTCTAAAAGACAACCCTGTGTTACTGCACTGAGGGTGCTGTGTAACACACACAAATATGGTGCTCATGGAGTAAGTGAGGCGCCAGAGCCCAAGATCACACAAATGGTAAAAACACACACAGCAAAACACATGTAAGAGTGAGGAAAAAGGCTCACACTCTTACCAGGTGAAAAAGATAAATCCTAGAAATCCAGCAAAGCTGCTGAGGGACTCCATAGGTAAGGGAAATTAGCCATTTATGAGAATTCTCCCTAACACTCACCCCCCCTCCCCCGCCAGACTAAGGGAAAGGAGGATTTAATCCACTCCTGGATGAATCTCTAAGTCTAGTCGGTTAAAAACCTCCTAGAGAGACCATCAGCATTTTGGTGGTGACAGCTTGCTCTGTGCTCAATGGTGAAATCAAACCCTTGCAGGCAGATTGACCATCTTAGAAGTTTCGGGTTCTCCCCTTTCATTTGCATTAACCATCTCAAGGGTTGGTGGTCTGTCTGAATCACAAAGGTAGATCCATACATGTATGGTCTAAACCTCTTCAGAGACCACACAATGGCAAAACACTCACGCTCTATGGTTGCCCACCTTGTTTCTGGTTCCTTCAGTTTCCTACTGATGAAGCAAATGGTGTGCTCCCTACCTTTCTCATCCAGTTGACTAAGGACTGCACCTATACCTATATTGGAAGCACCTGTCTGCACAATGAATGGTTCGTGATAATCGGGAGCTCTTAGGACTGGAGCTTGACAAAGGGCTTTCTTCAGGTTTTCAAAGGCTTGATAACACTCCTCATTCCACTTAATCTTTTTAGGGAATTTTGGAGAGGAGATTACATTCAAGGGAGAAGTTATGGACCCATAGTTCTCTATGAAATTCCTGTAGTACCCAGTGAGACGTAGGAAAGCTCTCACTTGCGTTTGAGTAGTAGGGGTGGCCCAGTTTTTCACAGCTTGTACTTTGCTGGGCAATGGCCTTATCTCACCTCCTCCTACCTCATGACCAAGGTAGACCACTTTACTGTGACTAATTTGACATTTGCTTACCTTTATGGTCAGATGGGCCTGCTCAACAGTCTGCAAAACATATCTCAGGTCATCAATATGTTCTTTCCATGTAGGGCTGAACACTACAATGTCATCCAAGTATGCCATGCAGAGGTTCTCCATCCCATTCAGAACTTGATTAACCATTCTTTGAAATGTAGCAGGTGCATTCTTTAGTCCAAAAGGTATAACCTTAAACTGGTAGAGGCCTGCTGGGGTAGAGAATGCCGTTTTCTCCTTGGCATGGTCTGTCAGGCAATAGCCTGAGTTTAGATCAAATGTACTGAGGTACTTGGCTGAACCAGGTCTATCCACCAGTTCATCTGTCCTTGGCAAAGGACGGGCATCAGTCTTAGTGACTGCATTTAGAGCTCTACAGTCCACACAGAATCTCAACTCCTCAGATCCTGCCTTTGGTGCTAGAACAACTGGAATAGACCATGGACTTGTAAATGGCTCTATAACCCCGAGATCGAGCATCCTGTTGACCTTTCCTTTGATGTGGGATCTCACATGCTCTGACATTCTGTAACCTCTGCTTTTCACAGGTAAACAGTCACCAGTGTGAATATCATGCTGGCCCCAGGCGGTCAAGCCTGGTGTTAGGGAAAACAGGGAGGCAAACTGATTCAACAGAACTTTACACTCCTCCTGTTGTTCAGAAGTAAGTTGAGAAGAGAGATTAACTCCTTCAATTTGTTCATCTAAAGGTTGGCCTTTGAGGAGGTCAGATATGGGTTCACTCTCTTCTTCCTCTTGAGCTGAAGCTAGAAGCAAAACTCCCACTTCTGGTCTCGAGACATAAGCCTTTAAATGGTTGGTGTGAAAGACTCTGGGAGCCTCCTTAGGTTTGCCTAAATCCACCAAATAGTTCACCTCCCCAAATTTGCCCACAACCTTGATGGGTCCTATCCATTTGTCCTGCAAGACCCTCTGTCTTGTTGGCACCATAACTAATACAAGCTGATCTTGAGTAAACTCAACCATGCTGGCCTTCTGGTCATGCCAATGTTTGACCAGAGCCTGACCTGCTTTCAAGTTATCACTTGCTTCTGCCATCATGTATGAAATTCTCCTCCGGAGACCTATCAGATAGTCAGTCACTGTGACTGGCTTGGGGGAAGGAGCACTCTCCAAACCCTCCTTGATCAGGGACACTGGACCTCTGACTGGATGGCCATAGGGAAGGACAAAGGGACTGTATTCAACTCCCTCCTGAGTGACTTCCCTATATGCAAAGAGAAGGCATGGCAGTAGAAGGTCCCACTTTTTCTTAAGGGGTTCTTAAAAAGCACCTATCATGCTCTTCATAGTACGATTAAACCTCTCTACCAGTCCATTTGTCTGTGGATGGTAGGCTGTAGAGAACTTGTAAGTGACACCACAGTTTTTCCACATGGCTTGCATGTTGTGGGACATAAAGTTGGATCCCCTGTCAGATATCACTTCCTTAGGAAACCCTACTATGGTAAAAATACCAAGTAGAGCCTTAGCCACAGCCTGAGTCATAACAGTTCTCATAGGTATGGCTTCTGGGTATCTTGTAGCATGGTCTACTACAACCAGGATAAACCTGTTCCATGAAGATATGGGAGGGTCAAGGGGACCGACAATGTCAATGCCCACCCTCTCAAAAGGAACTCCCACCACTGGGAGAGGCACCAGGGGTGCCACATTCGTGGCTCCACTCTTGCCAGAGGTTTGGCAAGTGTGACAGCTCCTACAGAATGTGTCAACTTCTGCACCCATCTTAGGCCAGTAGAAGTAGAGAGAGAGCCTTTCCTTGGTCATCTTGAAACTCAAGTTACCAGCCAAAGGTATTGCATGGGCTAACTGTAGGAACTGGAGTCTGGTGGCAAGGGGCACTACAATTCTTTTGCAGTCCCCATGGATAGACTCAGTCAGTTCACTGTAGAAGAGACCAGCCTGTTGTCGAAGACCTTCAAGAGTAGTACACTCTCTTTGTCCTTTGCTAAAGTCTGCCCTGTTGGGTCCACCTTCTGCCAGTAAAGACAGCAGCTCAGGATTTTCAAAAGGGTCAAGATCTCCAACTAATACATTGTCTTCTTCCAGATCTGACTCTTCAGATGCTGGGTCAACCACACAAGGTTGCACCTCACACTCTGCCTCAGCAGGTGGAGAAGTCACAGGTGTGACTTTGGATGGATAATCTTGGTGATGTCCTTGTTGGTAGCACAGGGGTGCTGTCTGTCTTTTTTCTAGAGGTCCTTGGTTTCCCCTTTACCTCTGTTTTCTTAGAAATGGCAGTGAGCAACTCCTATGGAGTGGGAGTGATAGTTTCTTCTATCAGCTCATCTGGATAGCCTCTCAAGGTTCTCTCCCTTGCAGACCTAGTGAGCTCCTGTTTCCTTTTACTGGGAGGCCTGGGGGTGCTTGACACAACTCCAAGAGTTTTAAGGTCATTACCCAACAGGACTCTCCCAGGCACTTCACTCTGCACACTAACAGGTATTTTGACAGTCATATCATTACACTGGATGAGAGCTGGTAACTGGGGAAGCATTTGCACAGGGCCTCCAGCTAACTTGGGAAGGCAATTGGGTGCCTTACCAACATCCTCCACCTTGAAAAATGATTCATCCACCAAACTTATGCTGACTCCAGTGTCTCTGATGGCAGGTTTTTCCTGACCATTCTCAAGAACACTATCTTTATAATACTCTTTAGTATTATCTGGGATGGAATTATAGACATCTAAGTTATGTTGTTCCCACATGCCCAGGGACACTAAAGAAACACTAGCTGAGACTCTCATGGGTCCATCAGCCAGTAGGTGAAAGTTTCCACTTGCCATAGGTACTTCTTCCTTTGGGGAGAAGGCTAGGGAGACAGTGTGGACCCCTGAAGGTTTACCCTTGCATCTGGGATCCCCTGTCACATGGTCAGTTGACCCACAAACATAACAGTTGCCAAATGTTTTTACGAATGGGGGTTTGTTCTGACCACCATCTGGTTTGGGTCCAGGTGGTGCACTAGCCTGATTTGGTTTCCCTTGTGGTTTACCCTTATGTTGTTGTCTGTGGCCCTCTTTTGGATTGAAGTTATTAGAATTCTCTTTGTTGCCTTTCTTTGTCTGTTTCCCCTCATCCTTTTTCTGAGTAGCCCCAGAATCCTTGTGAGTGGCCCTGTTGGCAACCCACAAGTCAGCAGCCTTAGCTAGCTTCTTTGGATCTATCTCCTTAGAATCATCCAAGTGCTGTCTGAGCTCAGGAGAGCAGACATCAAAAATAGACTCCAGCATTACAAGATGTCTCATTCCTTCATAAGTGTTCACTCTGTAACCCTGAAACCAACCATCTAAGTTTTTCAAACACTCACATACCCAGGTAGCCCAAGGGGTACCATCATGCTTTTTGAGCGTCCTAAACCTCTTAAGGTACTGGGAAGGGTTCTTCCCAAATCTAGCCATTAAAGCTAGCTTCACACACTCATAATCCATCCTATCCACCTCCCCCAACTCCATTACAACATCAGATGCAACAGGGGGTAGCCTAGAGAAGAGCCAGGGAAGCAATTGATTCCCTGCGAGACCTTGAATCCCATGGTTATATTCAAACATTGCCAACCAATCCAAAATATCAAGCTTAACCTCATACATACCCACAATTTCTGTAGGCATGCAGAGTCTCTTAGGACTGGAAGACCTAGAAGACTCTGGGAAAGAAGCATTTTCAAGAGACAGTCTTTTCATTTCTAGTTCATGATTCAACTCCATTTCTCTGAGCTTAAGTTCTTGGTGCTTTTGTTCAGTTTGAGCATTTAAACATTTGATTTCCCGTTCAAGCCTCATTTTCTCTACAACAATGAATTCAGGGCTGAATGTAGGACCTGTGGTGGTCCCAGTGGACAAGGGTTGAGGTTGTTGAGCAGGGAAGGGGGCAGAGAGGCTTACATTCATAGACACATCTACCTCTTCCAACTCATCATTGCAAACATATTATCATCCTTAATACTTTCCCATTCATACAGCCTGGCTGTCAATCACACAGCAGGGTGGCTGGCCTAGCAAGGCCAGTCCCCTTAGCCAATCAGACAAGAGTGTGACTTGGGTTATCAATGGATCCCATGGCAGGGGACGGAAGTCCCCTCCCTCACATCCTGCCTACGCAGACTTTCAGGCACCTTAAGGTGGGCTTCTGTGCAGAAGCCCGCGAAAAGACAGTGAACAAAGGAATCATGCCCGGTTTGGCGCGCAGAGAAGAACACAAGAAAGACTTTAACAAAAAGAAATGGTGACTAAACCCAGCCGGAGCCGAAATAAAATGTATTTGGTCAAGCGGGTTTATGTTCGAGGCTAATATAACAGCCTAAAACAATACCATGGTTATGTAATATAACCGCGGTAGAAAACTTTGGGTAGTTAACACTGCCACCAGCCAAGTCTTAATGTAAAGGGCGTGAAACAGTGCTCCAAGAGACACAGACAAAAAGGGAAAAGAATGAAACCTTTCCTATACTCCATGTAAGATGAGGTGTACTGGGTCTGTAGTTTAAAGAGTCTCCTTGCCCAACAACATAGGGTGACTGCCACAGGAGGAGGCACCGTGGTCTCCTGGTCCAGACACATTGGGAGGGGACGGCCAGCACCATGATCCACCTGGCCGGACTGTAGTGAGTAGGAGAAGCACAACAACAACAAAGAGCACAAGGCTTCCACTGCTTGTGAACCTGCTAACTATGTGGCTGGGAATAAAATGTACAATGGCACACATGAATGAGCAGGCCACCTGTCCACTCACACTCAATAACACTTGCGAAAAGTATTCTATGTGTAACATATCAGTAGCCATATGTACCCTGAATAGAGCAACAACTCTACCATCCATGGGCACAGCACCACCCTCATGCACAGGGGCATAGACACAAATGCAACACCATGAGTCAGAAAGACATATGTGGGGCATATGCCACCCATCCACACACACACAAGTCAAATGAGGTACTGTATGGATGATGCCCACATCTTGAAGGCCTACGAAATGAAACACCAGCCTCACTGCTTTGGTCACCCATCCCCCATGGCCACTACTCAATTCATTCATAACACCACCTACTGCATTCAGGGAGTCAATATGCATACACCATTTGCAGGTACAAAGATCCAAAGACATCAAGTCCCTCGCATCACATGGGAAACACCCCCACCCTTCCCAATGTGAACTGTATTGAGTGGGTGGGCTAAAGGCACTGCTGTAATTCAATACGTACACAACCCCTTATGCAAATTGGATCTTGGCATGCCACATATCTCATCACAGGTAGCCATGGCAGCCAGGAGCAACTGGAAGGCAGCAGCACAGCAGTCACCTTTGGCACCACTAATACAATCCCTGTGCCACCATCCAGCCATACCTCCAGGGATGCAAATCAGAGTGCTGGCAATGGGAAGAAAGGCATAAAGTAAGTTTCAGTCACCATAGTGCTCAATGCCCTGACAAAAACTGCTGCAGTGCCTGCCAGCACTGGTGACAGCAGTGCCATCCTCACCTCTGGCATCTGTGATGCTGTAGCCAACACCACCACCACCATCACCACCACCATGGCCATATGTGCCTCAACAACAGGCATATTGACTGGTGACCACCGGCACAGCTGCAACTGTCTCTGTGGCTCCATCCACGGGTGTGCCAAAACTCAGCTCAGCAACAAGGTTGGCAGTGGACACAGAGGCAATAATTCCCCACATTGGGACTGCCGCATCAGCTGGACTCTCTACTACTTCCCTCCCTCTCCCCTCTCACCACCACATTATCACCCACACACACTGGCCAGCCTCCGGAGTGCCATCATTATCAGGAGTGTGATTCCACTCCTGATGATGATGACGACACTGCAGATGCCTCATATCCCACCATCGGCAATACCCACGACACACTGGACCGGATATCGCAGAGACTGAGACAAATTGTGCAGAGGCACGAATGCATGGAGTCCATAACACAATAGCACCTGGGGCATGCTCAGGACATGTGGGATGCCATTCAGGGTACTTCTAGAAGGGTGGCCACCACTGTGGAGAGGCAGAGCAGGAGGGTTGGTGATGCCAGAGCAACAATGACAGTAATGCGCTAAGGGGTGCAAGAGTTGCCAGACTCCATTTCCTCTGGCAACAAAAGCCTGGCTCAGGGCTATGCCTCTGAGACTCCACCACATTTGTGGGGACACACTGCCAGCTCAATCTTGGCAACGACCACTGAGGAGTCCATGCCCAGCACCCCATTGAGGTGCTCCCAGAGGAGACAGCACCCCGTCACCAGCACCGACATAGGAATGTCGTATGAGCCAAAGGAGTTAGAGGGACCATGCCACAGACATTGATTTGGGTAGTGGAATTGGTTATAAGGGTGTAGGGAGGGTATTTTGTTGGTGATGATGGTGTTGGGAGCAGGTGGTGTTGGGGGATGAAGGGTGTGGGGAGACAGATGGTGTTGGGAATGAGGGTTTGGGGAGGGGAATTGTGTTCAGGATGAACGTGCATACATAGGGAATACATCACTGTTGAATTCAGTCATATTTCCATTGCTCATTTAATGGAAGTGCTGTATGTGCATTCGGTGAATGGCCACAGTACTGTAAGAGGATATATATTTCAATTAAAAAACAGTTGCCCATTAGTTCCTGATAGACTATGGGCCTCATTACGAGAATGGAGGTAGCCATGGAGCTATTAGCTCCATGGCTGCCTCCGTTCCGGGCTTCATTACCGTATTCCTGCAATGGGGACTTACCGGGTTACTCCGACATAGGAGGACCCGGTAATTCCTCCTTGCAGGCACCCATCCCCATTCCCATTTGAGCCCCTATAGGGCTCAATGGGAATGGGGAGGGAGGTAATAACGGGCAGATTACATCTGGCCCGTTATTGCCTCCCTCTTCCCCTTGCGGGACCCGGAAAGCACGTCTGGTTTTACCAGGCACCCTCAACTAAACCATCCCAACCTCATCCTTCTTGGAGACTTCAACATATGGCTCGACATCCCCACCAACCCTATGACATACTCCCTGGTTGACGGTTTAGATGCAATTAATCTCCAACCCCACATAAACAGCCCAACTCACTATAAAGGACACACCCTTGATGCCATCTTTAGCTCCAACTCCCTGACCCATCTAATGCCGCCCACCCCTGTCATCTGGTCCGATCACTTCATTCTCTCGTTTGCCATCCACTCACCCGAACCCCTTCCCGTACTCACATCTGAACCTCCAAACATACGCAAATGCTGGAAGAAACTAATAATCATCCCGGACCTAGCCGAGGCACTCCTCCAGTCTCCACCACCTACCTGCTATCTCAACAACCAACTAACCCCTGAGGCCTTTGATTCATGGCTCAACGCATCTCTGATGCGGCTCACCCCCTCGTGCAAACCATCAACCTGCCGTGGCCTTTTCCCCAGAGGGTTCACCCCTGAGCTGAAGACCACTAAACGACAATACAAATACCTAGAACGCAAATGGCAGAAAGAGAAAACCCATGAGAGCAAGACCTCCTTATCCCAACACCTGTATCGGTACAAAGCCGAAATCCGGAAAGCAAAAAAGGCCCACTACAACTCCCGAATCCTAAACTGCAAAAACCAAAGCAAAGAACTTCACAAAATTATCTCTGAATTCACCAATCCGGCTTGTAACACAAACAACCCGACCGCGTCACAATCACTGTGTGACTCTCTCTCCCTCCACTTTTACTCCACGGCTATCGAAAGGACAAAAACTCTAACCACCAAACTGGCTCTCTTACAGCCACCTGGCAATCCTCCGCCCGTACCGGCCAGCCCATCAGCTGCGACCTCTACGCAACCAACGTTCGAATCCTTCAGTCCAATATCACCAGAACAATTTCTCAAACTCCTATCCGCCCGCAAACCATCTGGATCACCATTGGACCCCTGCCCAGCCACAACCCTAAAAGAAATCTTTGCCTCCACCTGCGCAGGAGAACACGCAAGATCTATCATAAATGCCTCCCTTTCCACCGGTATCTTTCCAGACGCATTCAAATTGGTGCACGTCAAACCTCTAATTAAAAAACCTTTGCTCGACCCTCTCGAGCCCAAAAACTACCGCCCCATCTCAAACACCAAGTTCCTTGCCAAACTCATTGACCGAACCGCCTACTCCCAAATAAATGCCTTTGTTGAAGTCAACAATCTCCTGGACCCCGCCCAATCAGGATTCAGAACCCGTCATGGAACTGAAACCACCCTAACCTCGATCTGGGATGACCTTAAAATGACAGCTGACTCAGCGGGATGCGCCGCACTAATCCTTCTCGACCTATCGGCCGCCTTTGACACGATCAACCACTCAATCCTCCTGGACCGCCTCCACTCCCTAGGGATACGTGGAACCGCCCTTAAATGGATAGCTTCGTTCCTCAAAGACAGGCACCAAATAACGACACTCTCCGACTTTACCTCCCAAGCCCGACCAGTCGACACAGGAGTCCCACAAGGAGCATGTCTATCCGCCCTCCTGTTCAATCTCTACCTGATCACCCTCCCACCAATAATTCGTTCACACAACATCCTGTGTTACAATTACGCTGACGACACTCAACTAATTCTAAAAATCCTGAACGCAAAACCCAACTCCCGACCTGATATTGCATCCTGCCTCCTGAACATAGAACGCTGGATGACCCAAAGCCACCTCTTGTTAAACCCATCCAAAACAGAAATCATGGTTTGCGGCAACTCTGATCTTCTACTGCACCCACTACCCTGCCCACCCGCCATGGGCAACTCACCGACACCCTCCAACACAGTGAAAAATCTTGGATGCACCCTTGACTCCGACCTAACACTCTCGCGCCAAGTCAACAATGTCTCAAAGTCCTGCCACTACCACCTCAAAAACCTTAGGCGCATCTTTCCATATCTCTCATTTCCCAACAGAGTTTCCGCGGTCCAATCAATCGTCATATCAAGACTGGACTACGGAAACCCCCTATACCTCGGAATTCATGCCTACCAACTGAATAAACTCCAAAGAGCACAAAACGCGGCGGCCAAAGTGCTACTCGCACTCGGTCCAAGAGACCACGTATCCCCAGCCCTCAAGACACTGCACTGGCTTCCAGTAGCCCGTAGAGTGGCCTTCAAAACCTTATGCCTCACCCATCGAGCACTACATAAAACTGGACCGCAATATCTTCAAGAAAAGTTAATACCTTATCACCCCACTCGCACCCTTAGATCAAGCTCAGCCGGCCTCCTAGTAATTCCCAAGACAAACTCAGTCAGGTTAGGCGGAGCATCATTCTCAGCCCTGGCCCCAACCCTATGGAACTCGCTCCCTCCCCACATCCGCCTAACTAAGGACTTAACGGCATTCCGCAAACTACTAAAAACCTGGCTCTTTCCCTAAAACCAACCGGTTCCAAACCAGCAACATCAATCATCACAATAACACCGACCCAGCAAACCACAAAATAAATAAATAAAAAAGTACAGCTAAACTAACCAGACTGTAACCTACAATGACAAACAGAACTAAAACGAGTAATGTAGATCTAAAACAGTGAAGTGGACAATAGGAATAAATCACTGGGAATGTAGAAAGTGCAGAGAGCGGATGAACGTGGAGACCGGACAAGCGTGGAGAGCAGAAGAGTGTGGATGGCGTGATTGGACGAGTGGGGAGTACGAATGACTGTGATGAGTATAGATGAGTGTGGATGAGTGTGGAGGATGAATGCTGTTGGCGGATGAGTGTGGAGGGCAGTTGAGTGTGTAGGACGGTTGGTGATTGGACGAGTGGGGAGTACGAATGACTGTGATGAGTATAGATGAGTGTGGATGAGTGTGGAGGATGAATGCTGTTGGCGGATGAGTGTGGAGGGCAGTTGAGTGTGTAGGACGGTTGGGTGTAAAGAGCGGACGAATATGAAGAGCAAATGAATGTGGAAGACGGATGAATGTGGAGAGCTCATGAATGTACAGAGCGGTTGAGTGTAGAGAGCGGAGGAGCGTGGAGAGCGGATGAGCGTGGAGAGCAGATGAGCGTGGAGACCCCGATAAGCGTGGAGAGCGGTTGACTGTGGAGAGCGGATGAGTGTGGAGGACGTGAGCGGATGAGTGGGGAGAGCGAATGAGTAAGGATGAGTGTGGATAAGTATAGATGAGTTGTAGATGAGTGTTAGAGAATGAATACTATTGGCGGATGAGTGTGGAGAGCGGATGAATTTGAAGAGCAAATGAATGTGGAGGACGGAAGAGTGTGGAGAGCCGTCGAGTGTAGAGAGCAGTCGAGTGTGGAGAGCGGCTATGTGCAGAGAGCGGAGGCACGTGGAGAACGGAAGAGCGTGCTGAGCGGAGGAACGTGCAGAGTGAAGGAGCGTAGATAGCAGAGGCGCGTGGAGAGCAGAGAAGCATGAGAGCGACTGAATGGGGGGAACGACTGAGTGGGGGGAGCGACTGAGTGAGGAGAGCGACTGAGTGGGGAGAGCGACTGAGTGGGGAGAGCGGTTGAGTGTGCAGAGCGGTGGGGGGAGCGACTGAGTGGGGGAACGGATGAGTGTGGAGAGCGGATGAGTGTCGAGGGCGGATGAGTGTCGAGAGCGGATGAGTGTCGAGAGCGGATGAGTGTAGAGAGCGGATGAGTGTCGAGAGCGGATGAGTGTCGAGAGCGGATGAGTGTCGAGAACAGATGAATAAGGAGGGCGGATGAGTGCGGAGGATGAGAGAGCTGAATAGGAGACCGAATGAATATAGATGAGTGTAGATGAGCGTGGAGGAGGAGCGCTGCTGGCGGACGAATGTGGAGCGCGGATGAGTGTGGAGGTTGGTTGAGAGTAAAGAGCTGACGAATATGAAGAGCAAATGAATGTGGAAGACAGATGAATGTGGAGAGCACATGAGTGTAGAGAGAGGTTGAGTGTAGAGAGAGGTTGAGTGCAGAGAGGGGAGGAGTGTGGAGAGCTGAAGAGCGTCCAGAACAGAGGACCGTGCAGAGCGGAGGAGCGTGGAGAGCGAAGGAGCATGGAGAGCGAAGGAGCGTGGAGAGCGAAGGAGCGTGGAGAGCGAAGGAGCGTGGAGAGCGAAGGAGCGTGGGAGCGGCCGAGTGTGGAGAGCGGCCGAGTGTGGAAAGCGGCTGAGAGTGGTGAGCGGCTGAGAGTGGAGAGCGGCTGAGAGTGGAGAGCGGCTGCGAGTGGAGAGCGGCTGAGTGTGCGGAGAGCGGCTGAGTGTGCGGAGAGCGGATTAGTGCGGTGAACGGCCGGGTGTGCGGAGAGCAGCCGAGTGTATGGAGAGCGGCCGAGCGTGCAGAGAGCGAACGAGGGTGTGGAAAGCGAATGATGGTGTGGAGAGCGAAAGAGGGTGTGGAGAACAAACGAGGGTGTGGAGAGCGAACGAGGGTGTGGAGAGCGAACGAGGGTGCGGAGAGCGAACGAGGGTGCAGAGAATGAACGAGGCTACGGAGAGCGGACTAGTGTGTGGAGAGCGGACGACTGTGGAGAGCGAACAAACTTGTGGAGAGCGAACAAACGTGTGGAGAGTGAACGAGTGTGTGGAGAGCGAACGAGTGTATGGAACGAACGAACGTTGTGGAGCGGACGAACGCATGGAACAAATGAGTGTATGGGTGAATAGTGCATAGAGCGGATGTGAACCAAAACACATAGAACACATAGAACGGACCTGACCGCTCAGAATTGCGCGACGTGCATATTTTGTTTTGGAATGCAAGGAATCTTTGAAAGAGCATACTGCATATCACACCCCACGCTTACTCTCTCCTTACACCACCATTCAACTAGAACACAGAGATACTATGACACCATTCGGTATAACTGTTCTCATATCAACATCTGCTGGTCTCACACCCCCAGCCAGGCTTTTCTCCTCAGGCCTAACGCCGCCAGACTCGGTCTGGATAATTCCAGCCAGACCGAACACTTATCCCTGATCTCTCAACCACCACACCTACCGCTAAGAAGCAGCTACCACATGAATTCCGCACCAGCTGCACACATACCGGTGCGCACACGCACCTTTGGACTCTCTCTAATCTTTTCACTGACCCGAACTTCGGTTCCCAAGGGCGTTCAACCTACCAGCGCCTTCAGACCATACCAATGGTATATAAGGCGCTATACAAATGCAAAATAACTATAACAATAACAATAACAGTACTGAATTTCTGAGTAGCCTACATTCAGGGCCTCTGAATCTTGTGTGTAGTTCCCTGAGAGTTTGAAGACCACCTGGGTATCATCAGCATGTTCTGAGCATCAACAAGGATTGGTGGCCATCTTCCACGGTACTATCCAGAGTGGATTTAAGATTGAATAAAGCTGTTTCAGTCCCATGTCAAGCTCGAAAGCCAGACTGATACGTACCCAGGATGTTGTTTTTCTCCTTGAATTCCTGAAGTTGGAGATACACCACCTTGTCCAGTATCTTCAATAGAAAGGGAATGTTTATAATAGATCGATAGTTTTTAGCTACTAGCGGGTAAAGGGAGTACTTTTTAAGAAGTCGGGATATCCAGACCTCTATAGGGGGGATGGCACCACATGCAAATGACAGATTGACCATCCTGGTAATCCAGGGAGTAAGAAGAGGCATAGATTCCTTGAGAATACTAGCAGGACAAATGTCTCCCCTGCAAGGCATTGGTTTGATTCTAGTCACGACGCTGAAGATCTCTGTCTCTCAGCACTGCTTAAATTCAAACTTCGGGCTCATTGCACTAGTAAGAGGGTTGTCAAGAAAGGCACAATTTTGCAATACATAGGGTTGTTTCATCTGGATGATATTTTTATGCCCCATGATCTTATTGGCAAATCCCTCTTGGATTGATTGGCACCCAGTGGAGTCTTGCTTGATGTTATGAGTAACGGTACTCTTCCCTTCTACTTCTTTTAATATTTTAGAGTTCACAATCTCTTGACATTGCATTACAGATTCTGGTGTTAAAATATGTAGATTTGTCTTCGATAATCACTTTTTTGTAATTGTTCACTGCAGTTTTGTTTTTAGCAAGGGCTTCAGTGGTCTGGCTTGTAAGCCATTCTTTTTCTCAGGTTCTTTTACATGACCTAGATTTTAACATGGTTTCATTGAACCAAATGTTTTTTTGTGTTTCATGTTTTATCAATTACATTTTTTCAGGCGCAAGCACCCCTATGACTTCATCAATAACCATTGACAGATGGGCTACCAGAGAGGTAACATCTGTAAATGAATCAGGGTGCAGAGGTTTAGGTTAAACAAGCTCAATTAATTCGGATGCCGAATCATTCCTGATTATTTTACATGTCATATCCAGTCGTGCAGGAGCCTCCTGTAGACAGAATGAAAAACAAATGAGTAGTTGGTCAGACCAGGGACGGGGTGAACAGGATGGGTCAAGGACCTTTATTCCGTGTGTAAGGACCCAATCAATGATGTGACCATCCTTGTGGGCTGGTTCAGCAATCCACTGGGTGTAGTCAATGGTATTCAGGGCTGTACAGAGCAATTTGGCAAGTTAATATTTTTTGTCCTCAGCACAATAGTTGAAATCATGTGGGTTTGATGATGCTATTAATGAGGGCAAGAAAATACTTCTCAAACAAAGGCATATCCTTTCGGGGGCTGAAGATGATCAGAATTGCAACAGAGGTATTATGGCTTTTTTAAAATTTCACGAGCAGACACTTGCAACCTTCAATGTATAGGTGAATAACTGTATGGCAGTCAAGATGTTTCCTCATGAGTAGTGCAACCTCTCCCCCCTCTTTGGTCACTGCAGTCACCCGAAGGATGTTAAAAGTCTGAGGGGCTGAGATGGAGGCTGCCATGTTGGTGGAGTCATTCAGCCTGATCTCTTTAATGCCCATTATGTCAATATCTGAATTGTTGAGATAATCCTCAACCTCAACTCAATGTTTAACAAGGGATCGTGTGTTCAAAAGAGCCTTTTTAAGATGAGGCGTGGTGGAGCAGGCAGTGACACAATGGTGGAAGAACCAGCATTTTTCACCACAATGACTACAGGAGGCTATGGTTTCTTGGGCAATTACACAGCTGCCTGGGAGGGTGAACAGGCGTTGTGGTTAGCGTAAGGGATCGTGTGTTCAAAAGAGCCTTTTTAAGATGAGGCGTGGTGGAGCAGGCAGTGACACAATGGTGGAAGAACCAGCATTTTTCACCACAATGACTACAGGAGGCTATGGTTTCTTGGGCAATTACACAGCTGCCTGGGAGGGTGAACAGGTGTTGTGGTTAGCGTCTTCAGTTATAGGCAATAATTGAGTTAGATTACCCTTGTGGGCAGCCTTTATAGTGTAGTGTTGGTCTTTGATAGTGACACTAAGTGGGTGGCCAAATGGTGTCGCTATGGCTACATTAGCGCCCGTGCCCAGTGAAGCTTGGGTACCGCCAAAGGCTGTCCGTGCGCTCGTATTATATATCCCTGCAGAAGAAGATGGCAGAGGGGCCAATCAGTCACTGTACATATACTATGCTAGATTTGTTTCACATTTATTAACAACACAATATGGAATAAGAGCTTCTGCGATGTGGGGCGCACATAGCAAGTCAAACAAGGCGTTGAGGTGAGCCATGGTGGACAGCAACCAGGTTACAGGGGAGGTAACAACCAGGCAGTCCACAAAGAGAGAGGACTAAAGTCTTACCGTGGAATACGGGATAGGTACCGGACTCCCGGACACGAACCATAACAAACCGGGGCCTACTCCAACACACCCGTGTTGACACGCTGCTGATGGTCTCAAGAAACTTATGGAGTGCTGGGAAATGAAGTTCCCAGGGACTACTGCAAGATCCGTTTACAGCATATCAGCATGTAATTAGGACTCAGCAATGCGCATTGATCGGTAAATGCTCACACTGATGTAAATGAGTAGAATGCAGCAAACAATTTTACAATAAATCTGGGCTAAATCATATACAGTTAGCAAAATCGAATCTAGATGCTATCAGAAAAGTTTTCTAATGAGTGGAAGCACAATTATTTTGTAATAAGCAATTTCGAGATACATTTCCAGGAAGTAGGCATGCCACGTGCAAACACAGCACATAAATCAGTCAAATCAGACTCAGAACTGGGAGTACTGGCAGTGAAAAGATCAATTTTAGGAAGAAAGCTTCTTTCATACAAACACGGGTAAACACGTATCAGGCAAGCACATACCAAACTAAATAGTCAGACACAATCTGGTGCCCACTCCAACACGGTGGCGCTGATGCGCCTCCGAGGATTGTAAGAACCCTATAGAGTTCTGGGAAATGAAGTTCACAGTGACTACTGTACAATCCGTTTACAGCGTATCAGTGTGTAACTAGGATGCATTGAGCGAAAAATACGTGTACTGATGTAAATGAGTAGAATGCAGCACACAATTGTTTCTCTACATTGATTGTTATAATTAATTGAGACCTTAGTAAGTAATTTGACTTGTTATCTAAAAAGAGTAGCCAAGCAGGGACACTTTCTGTGTATTCTGATTGGTCCCTACCCCACAAACCCCACAGACTGGTTCACATATAAAGGTAAAGTGAAACAGTTCTTACATAAAGTGAGAGCCATAGCTTTTTTGCAAGATGAACAGACCTCTACAAAACAGGATGAAACAGGGTTATGGCCTGCATCTACATTTACACCCCCAGTAAACTTACATTTGATAAATGTGTGCTTAAAGACATTAGGCCTCATTATAAGTGAGCCGGTCTGGAAATAAAAGTGCCGGTAACAAGTTACCAGCACCTTTTCTGGACTGGTTCACTGTGAGTCTGCTGGCAGGACCACTGAACAACTAGCAGGCCTGACCTGCTGGTAGATCAAGCCCATACCGGCAGGTTTTTCGCTGAAGCATCGGCACCATTACTGATGATGCCAGTGCTTCAGGGTTCCGATTCCCTTGGAGTAGTTTGGGACTGAATGGGAACTTACCGTACTGCTGTCACTTGTGATATCCCGGTAGCACCGGGACATTAGGCAGCGGTAACGGTAATACGAGGTTACCGGCAACCTTGTAATTATGGCCATGATGTCTCTCCATACTCATAAGAACCACAACTCTACATCCATTTCTACATTATTAAGAGTTCTCAGCCAAGCAACTTCCCTTTAGCCAGTACTATACGAGAAGATTTCTTAGAAGAAAATAAGATTGACTTCACAAATTATGGAGATGACACATAATGTGTCATTCCTCTCTCTGGCAATTGTTCTGAGGATGAGATCACTGTCAATAGGGTATATGGAATGATTCAGAGGTGGATGTGTTATAATGGCCTTGCTCTAAACACTGGAAAAATCAAGCTGATGCTGGTTGGTGCAGAGGCAAACACCCATGAGATTGGAACTGAATATGCCCAGTTTCAAATTGATGGTTGCACCATAAAAACAAAAACACTTGGGGTCTATTTTGATCATAATCTCAATATGAAGGCACAGGTTAGTAGTGTGGTCTCCTCTGCCTCATACTATATAAAACTGATGGCGCATGCACAGCCTTTTATCTCAAGAGCCAATTGAGAGATATTAGCCAGAACCACGATGGGTTCTAGGCTTGACTATTGTAGCAGCGTACTGTTTGGCCTCTCTAAATACAACAAGGGCCGGCTTCACGTTGTGCAGAATAATGCCATCAGAATCATTATGGATCTCAATAGAAGAGAACATATCTCTGAGCCCAGAATGAGCTTGCACAGGTTAGTTATGGAAGCTAGAATTACTTTTCGCCTCCTTTTGATTACTCACAAGTGTATGAAAAGCCCATCTCCACTGTACCTTAGGGAAGTGCTAGAATTCAATCTAATACTCATAACCCCAGATAGAATAATACTACTCAATTAAAGATTCCAGCTTGTAGAATGCCACAAGTTAAAAAAAGGGGCTTTCTTTGTAGCAGCCCCCACTGCCTGGAATACAATCCCTTTGGACCTCAGAGAAGGAAGCTCAACAGCTTTGTTCCGAAAGAGACTTAAGATGTTTTTTTTTTCAGATAGATTTTTCACTCCAACCCTGCAATAAATCGTTTACTGCATAATAGACTCCTGTGGTCTCTGTTTGCTCTGATCCTTTCTCTGTCTGTCCTGTTATATTTTGTTGTTTTGTTGGCACCCGTAATCCTCCGGGTCAGTGGGGCACGGTACAAAGCCAATAAAGTAAAGTATTTCGGAGAATACGCCTCCTGGTCGAAAGTTAAAAATACCTGCATTAGGATTACCGATTTGTTTCATGTTCTTCAATATTGTGTTGAACTTGTGTACATGTATGTTGTACCTTTTTATTGTGATAGCGTTCAATATCATGTATTATCTGTATGGACTTTGTCCCATGAATTTGTGCATGTGATTTAATGCACTGTGTCTCTGTTTAATTATTTGACCTTATTCTGTTCAAATGCATTGTGAGTAATTCAGCTAATTTCTTTTCTTATCACGGTGGCTGTTGTTGCTCTACAATGATTGTTCCAATTAATTGAGACCCTACTAAGTAATTTCACATGTTATCTAAAAAGAGAAGCCCAACAGGGACACTTCCTGTGTATTTTGACCTGCAATGTCTTCATCATCAGAGCAATGGGGGTCCTCATCTGGGGGCTGTGGAATGTTCCGTCGTATGCACATGTTGTGCAGCATTGCATTATCATTACGATTCTCCCAACTTTAACAGGGCTATACATGAGTACTGCATGTCCACTGGAGGCATGTGAATTTTACTTTTAGCAGTCAATGCATGGCATGGTCCTCCTTTGTGCCTCGATATGCAATATGGTGTACCAGGGTTCCTCACAGGTATCATTAACCTGTAACTGTGGATTGCCTGAGTCACCTACAGCAAATTGTAAGTATAATGTTGAACATGACATTTTGCTCACATTCATTCTCAATCCGGTCCATATGTACATCTGTGCCATATCATTGTCATATTGTCTACTTTCCCACAAACCAGGCAAGCTGTCCTTTGTGTATGTTCATGTAAGCTGGTAGGATGCTGTTCCTCGGTATCATGGTCTCGTGGGTGGCCCCTGGGAATCGGGTGCAGCAGTGGATGATGGTGAGATGTGCATCACATGTCATCTGAATGTTCATGGAAAGTTACTGTTTCCGGTTCCGATATGCATGTTCCACTGCCGGGGTGGTGTGGGGGGCGGGGGGCGAGACGACTAATGCCACATGTGTGCAGTCCAGTACCACAATGATGTTGGACTGGGCAATGGTGTAGAAACGTGGTTTAGCAGCGAACACCTGAGCCTGGGTGGTGGACAGGGAGATGTGCTGATGGGCATGCCTCATGATGAGCGCACCCAAGACTTGCTCAGCACTTTCGAGAATGTTGGCTGGGACATCCCATGCAGAATCCCAACAGTGTACTAGAACCCACATGTGGCACAGAAGTGTAGGAGGGAGACCACCTTTACCAGTGGTCGGATGGCAGTTCTTATGGAGATGGTGCTCTGGAGGTCAGCCTCGATCAGGGTCAGTAGGTCTGAGATAGTGTGCCGGGTCAAGCAACAGAGTGTGACTAATTATTCGGCAGTCAGTGTCCAAGGTGATCGGTGGACATGTGGTATGGGTGGCATATACAGCACATGTCTCCTCTGCCTTTGTGGTGCCTGTCTCCTCACCTTCTGTGGCCTTGGATGCGGCAGTATATCAGGTTGTGGATCCCATAGTTTGCATCTGGTTATGCCTGCATGTTGCTTGGATGTGTGTTTGGGAATGGTATGAACCTTATGTACCCTTCTTGAGTGGATTGGGTGCACCTGTGTTTTAATTTAGACACCTGCATTCATGTACCTCCTCCTCTGAGGTAGTGGTGGTAAATGAAATGCATTTTTTGTTGAATTACCACCTGTTTTTGGCAGTAAGGCAGTGGTATTTCATCTTATATTTCATTGGAATTACTGTTGCTTTTTTTAATAGCAATGTTCATGTTAAAGATATTTGTATTGCGCACAGTCACCACCGGAGTGGTACCCAGGTGCTCTGGTGGATCTGAAAAGGAGGGTGTGAAAGGAGTGGGAGAGTGGGGGGGTTAGTAGGATGTAGTGCCGGGGGTATGTGTTGTTAGTCTGTTTCAGTGTGGTGAAGTGTGTCCAGATTGCTGTGCAGAGATGTGGTTGTGTGAGTTTCTGTATGGGAAGTGCATGTGGAAGTTTGAGGTTTCATAGCTTGGTTAGCGGGTTTTCCTTACCTCTTTGTCTTTGTTTTTTCTTTGCTCAGCATCTATGAATGTCTTGTGTGCTTGGTATTGTAGTTTGTCTGCCTAGTTATGATATGACATGATATGATAGGTTATTTATAACACGCTTATTACCCAGAGGTTTCTAAGCGCAGTGCCGGGGATCAAACCTGCACGTTGCCCTTGACCTATCCTCCAGAGACAATGGTATCATTATGTGGGCCAGTTTGCAGGCATGTTTAGGAGTGGCAGTTTTCCTCTGTGTTATTCTAGTGGTATGTCTACCTAACAGTAATTCCATCGGCAGAATTAGCAGTGGCGTAAATTCCTACATTTTTCTGTTCTTGTAATTTGGCTGCACACCCAAACTTGTAATGAGGCCCATATGTATGTGCACCTGTGCACATCGAATGTCTTTTAAGAAACTCCACACTGACCCGGTAACCACCACACAGGAGCTCATTTGTTGTTTGGCATAAAAGAGGCACATACTGCAACAAGGATCCTGCCAGAATAGACCAAAATTATTGAATGTTAGTTTGGTTACCTGCTACAATAGTAGCAACATTGTGCATACAATGGCAGATGGCAATTGCTACCAGGTGCCCTGTTTTGAACCTCATATTACAGAACATCCAACATACAAACCCCATGCAATCCCAGACTGTGTTTTTCCATCCTAGATTTTGCTACCCTTTATACACAATGCAGTTAATTGGTTTTAATGGCATGAATGAAAGATTTAATGATCCCACAATGGTGGATTGATTTGTGCCCTGCTATTATTGCAGGAGGAGAATGAAGCATTACAATCTTTGTCTTTGTCTTGCAATAGATACATTGTAATTAAACCAGCAGACAAGGGTGGAGGCATTGTTGACATGGTACGCAACCTTATTGATAATGAAAATCACTACTTAAAATTAGCAGTCAATCCAACTGACGAACTGATGAAAACCTTGCAGGAACTTTGAACAAGAGGGATTGAACAAGGCTTCCTCACTGTGGATGAAGCATGTTTTCTGGCACCTAGAGACTGCCAGTTACCTACCATATATGCAGTACCTAATATCCATAAGAATTGCGAAAACCCTCCTGGATCACCCATTATATCATTAGGTGGGTCGGTTCTAGAGCCCTGTGGTAAGTACACAGAGAAGGTCATCCATAGGTTGGCTGCGAATACACCATCCTTCTTAAAGGATACAATTTCAGCTATACATTTCTTTGAAGGATTACCATTCAAACAGGAGAACAGTGTGTTAGTTACCTTAGATATAACAGCTTTATACACTACACTAACATTCCCCAAAAACAAAGGCTGAATGGCCGTCCAATACCACACATGATACCAACTGACTTTGTGCTCAATCTCATACAAATTGCCCTGTGTAATAACTTTTTTCAATTTTTAGATGAAATATATTTGCAGAAACAGAGTACAGCCATGGGTTCAGCTTTTACACCTAGTTTGGCAAACATCTACATGACAGATTTTTAAGCCGATTCATCTATAACAACAACAACCATTGGAAAAGGTACATTGATGATATATTCTTCATCTGGCAAGGTAGTAAAGAGTTGTTAGGTACCTTTATCACTTGCTTGAACCAATGTAACACTAAAATAGAATTTACTTGCCACTTCGATAACCAGAAATTGGCCATTTTAGATCTGTCAATATCCCATCACGGTGGGTACATTTACACTACGTTATACCGAAAAGAAACAGATCACAATACCCTATTGCTGTACTTCAGTCAAAATCCGCGCTCTCAGAGAGATAACCTACCTTATGGCCAATTTTTATGCCTAAGGCACAACTGCACCATGTACAGCAATTTCAAACATCATGCAACCCTTCTAGGAGAGAAGCTAGCAGCAAGCGGCAACCCCACAAATTAATTAAAAGTTCTGCTAGAAGAGCACGCTGGACACACAGGGATCATCCGCTTAGCCATAGGGAAAAGAAGACAAAGTTAGACCGCATTTTGTGTGTCACTACCTTTTCCAAATGAACAACACAACTTAAGAAATTAATTAGACAACACTGGAACCAGCACAGGATGTATCAGAGGCCCATCGTTATTTGCACTCAAACAAGGCAAAAATATTACAGATAGTTTGGTCCACTCTCGGTTACAGATACCGTCTCTATTTTTTCACAGAACATACTTTGCTCTGCCTGGAACCACGAACGCAAACAAGTCTTGGGGCATCACGCTTGCAGGAATTGTAGCACTTGCCAATTCACCACTAAGACATTGGTATTTGTTCATGGCAACTTTAGTTGGCAGCTACATCACTTTACTAACTGTCAATCATCGAATGTCATATGCATCAATAAATGTCCTTGTGAGCGGATATATGTTGGTATGACCACCAGAAAAGTGGTTACACAGAAAAATGAACATTGATCACATATCCGTACAAAACCCTTAACAGTACCTCTGGTTCAACACTATGTGACAGCCAACCATACTGAAAACAAGATGCACTCGATCACAATTGATAAGACAAGATGTGGGCAATTATTCCATGCCAAACAGGCTATTAAGATTGGAATAGCAGTGGATACATCGACTGCAGACCCATGTGGTAGGCCTCAAAGAGGAACTACAATGGTTGGTACTACTTTCACAAAATCACTAAGCATCCATTTTGACAGTATATGAAGTAAGGCTGGGGTAAGAGGTGAATACATCTTGGTTGCCAAATAACCTCTGTGATCTACTAAGATGACCACACACATGGTTTCAAGGGCTAAATGGACAGACATTATGAGCGGGTCAGAACTAAGGAAATGGAGAATAACCCACCGATCCACCCAGCTGTGAAAGACTACAAAATGAGGCTTACTACAAAGAAATGGAAATAGCTAATCACAAGGTTAGAGAACAAATGTTCATTAAAGTCGCGACTGGTCTCAGTGCCCCATGATGCAAAGGTAGAGACACTGAGTCTTGCCCAGCCCCCTCATACGATAGGGTCCATGGGGTTCAAGACCTTTCCATGCAGATGGTATTACTAAGGCAACGGTTTTGCATATTTTCGTGTCCTCCTACTGACAATTTACTGTCTAGGAGCAGGGCAAAGCAGTGCGTGTGGGCATATCGTGTTCCCTGGTACAAGGTAACATTTGCTGTACAGCTTCTCTGTGTTGCTCCTAGAGCCTAAGGTCAGTCTGCTCTAAAGCTTGGGAATAGGGTTTTTACTAGAGGAACACGGTTCCGAGGTACTTTATTACCATTAATGGTTCAGCGTGGAAAACATGGTCGAGACAGGCAGGCACCTACTTGTAGATTAGCTGTGCTCCTGCAAAGGCTTCAAGGTTCTACAGTGTAAGACAAAAACATGCTCAGCAGAATTTGCATTCCTGTCTCGTAATTGTCCGAAAGTTCATGCCGTGGTCTTCGACCGCATTCAGACTGGAAATGCAAAATGAGCAGGGCACTGAACATTGCATACAAAATGGCGAATAAAACATAATGGCAATGTGAGCATCATTATTGAAGCAAAGGATTTGTAGTGTGATGTGAATGTGAATGTGCTTAGGCCAATATGCATACTACATATGATACTAAACTGAATACATTTTCACAAAACCTCTTTTTGGCCTAAGCCAAGAGCATCATCCAAACATGGCATCCTTAGATGACCAGCATGCAGTGTCATCATCAGAACACCCCAAATCATCACTTTCATGAACACTGATGGCCATAAACTCTTTTATAGCAACGTCCTGCATGATCAGTGCATTGGTGACATGTACAGGCAAGTGTGAGCCTGGTTTCAGTTTGACCAATGAACGCGCACAACAATCCCCTAGCATGGAATCCAGGACAGGCAGACATTGGATGCAGCAGCAACAAAATAGAAATATACTAAGGAGTATAGCTAGGATAGAGAATATCTTCCAACCCCAAGTCCGCAGTAAGCTCCCGAACCATGTACTGAGATCCCAATCCCCTCAGGGAATGTGTACTTCTGAACCCAAAATATGTAATCTCTTGATTACTTGAAAAATGGTGGGGGTGGAGCCATGTTCGTAAACACAACATGCGGACCCGACCATTTTGCATATACCACCACGCTCAGCCAGGATAATGTCTAACATCATCCTATTATGAAGAGACACTAGTCTAATGGCCTTTTGTTCCAACGTCATATTGAACATAATCTTAGTAGTCTCATTGATTGTTTTCTCCAAAACCCTAGCTAGCTTCTTAATGTCTTGTGAGTTGATTATCTGTCCCCAAAATGAAATCATGGACTAAGCAATATCCCCAATATCTGCATGGGGAGTGTCACCTTCTACTTCCCTTCTAGGATGAGTTTTCAAGATAGAAGTGAAATATACCCCAGGTAAAAATGTTCCCAAATAACATGTGCCCTGCCAGTCTTTAGGTTACCAAGGATAAGCTTCACTTCCACAAATGAAATAGATGGAACCCCCTATATACAGAAGCCTATCCTCATTCACCAGAACAGCTGTATACATGCATTTATCATAGGAGCCCATTCGCCGGGAACCTTCCTTTCGTAAACAGAACGGGACAGTTTCAGGGCCGTGATTGATGGTGTATGATGGAGGAGTGACCTCCTTATTCCTTACTGGAGATATTTTAAAAGAGATCATCGATTGGTAAGGTCTGGAATAGTTATCAGAATGTTTGGCAGTAGCAGTATTGAGGGTGCTTTTGTTTGCGAACACTGAACATCCTAATGACAACAATAGCAGTCAATCAAATTACTTATCATTTGTACCATCAATGTTACCAGTGGCACTGTCATTCCATCGTCCGAAGAACAGTGCCCTGAATGTGGCATAACATGCAGTAGACAGAGGGAGAGGAAGAGTATACCAACCTATCCCTTTCTCACCATTCTGTGGCAGATGTGAGCAAACACAACAATTGGTTTTATTCAGAATAGCATGTGTTGCATTCATAATCATCATGAGGGTGCTGTTACGACAACCCCCTCTATGACTAGGTCATGTGGATGAAGAGTGTGTGCATATACGTATATAAGAGACATTGTGGATGCACTGACAGTTGGCAATAGGGTATCGAGTGGATGTGCACTTTCCAAATACCATAGTACAGGTATCAATGTGACCATAATACAGGTTATCACTGTGATTATTATCAAATGTGTGCTCTGGGACCATGACCCTTGATATACAGGCTCATCAATCTGAAAATGCTTGGGCATAGTCCTTCAGTATCCGTTAAGAAGCCTCACTGATAGGCTTTATAAATTCATCCATTGGTGGCACCTTACCAGTTGGCCAATTTTGCTTGTTTTCTTCTTTGCCATTCCCTGCCCCTTAGCTTGTACGGAGGGGAATGACAAGGGAATGGCACAACATTGGTTTTGTGTTGGTGCAGTAGTCCTACCACAGTTTCCTATTCTATTACAAAATGTAATGTCAATCAATGAACTAAATCCAATTTCGTGGTCGAAGGTTGTACCTTAAAGCTCCAGGTACGGAATGATAGATGAACAAAGGATTGTTGATCTCCAAAGAAACAATGTCAGTCGAAGCAGAGGAAGAAGAAAGATCTGTTTCCCCAACCCCCCGGACTCAAGAAGTGGTTTTGTATCACTCTTGTTGTTAATCAGAACAGGCACATAATGATCGATTTCCTTTTTGTCACACTCGTCGAGAGGCAAAGGCAGTGGCACTCATTTCACATGTGTCGTGTGGATCCAATGACGCTTTCCAGACACACGTATCGCTGTCTGCGTGGCCAATAGCAGTTGGTATGGCCCCTTCCAGCGAGGTGCAAAGCAAGTTTTCCTCTCGAAGTTCTTCAACAGAACAAATTCCCCAGGATGAATTTGATAGCCTAAGCCCTCATATTTCTCAGGCAAGGCTGCTCGAACCTGTTGATGAATCAAATGCAAGTTTTGAGTCAACTGGTCACAATAGTCAGACAGTAATGGATACTCAATTTCGCCCAACTTTTCAGGTCGCAGTGCATTCCATACATTTGCAGGTCTTCCCATAACAATCTCGTATGGGGAAAAGTCCGGTCTTTGACTGTGCAGATGTTCACATTGAAAGTAAGGCTATTGGTAAAGCATCAGGCCATTTTAGATTACTGCGTGCACACTCCTTCGCTAGTTTATTCTTCAAAGCACGTTGTGGCGTTCCACCAAACCCGCACTAAACGTTAAGCAATTATCGGGATATTGTCGTTGTACCATACATGATCTAAATGCTGACATATCATTTTCGCGCATATGTGTGCTGGACCATGAGCCATAGTGACTACAGCAGTGACGTAAGCATTGGGCAGCATCCATCTTTGCTTCTCATTGTCTACCCAACAACCCTCAACATCCAATCCCGCCAGATCATTACTCCATTGTTTAAACTCCTCTGCTGTTGCTTCACCTAGAATTTCTTTCACACTATTGACCCCTTCTTCCATCGAATTAGTGTCAGTAAACCATTTTGCCGCATCCAACACATACATTCCTGAGTGTGGATCGGTAGCAGTCTGCTTGCTAATTTTATCAGTAAAAGCATTTCCTTTTCCTACATCGTCTGTCATTTTCTGGTGTGTGGCGCATTTCATTATCGCTAACTGTGTAGGAAGTGCTAGTGCTGATAACAATTGTACTGCCAGAGTTCCATGTTGAATTATGGTGCCTTGTGATGTCAAGAATCCCCTCTCTGCCCATAATCGTTCAAAATTGTGAATCACTCCAAACGCGTACTGAATGTCAGTATAAATGTTTACACTAAGTACTTCAGCTATCTCGCGTGCTCTGGTCAATGCAATAATCTCTGCAGCCTGGGCGGAATTATGTGGTATCTTTCCGCTCTCAACGACATTGTCTAATGTGGCGATTGCATAGGTGGCAGTGGAAGTACCATTGGGTAACTTAAAACAGGAACCATCACAAAATAGTTCCCCTTCTGGAGATTTCAAAGGTGTATCGCTCAAATCAATTCTGCCTTTTGTATCTTGTTCTGTAACATACAAGCAATCATGGGACATGACATTAGTGCGGTCTTCCTCTTGTGGAGATATTAAAAGTTCAGCCCGATTCAAAATACAGCATCTCTTAATTTAGATGTGCCGTGCAAATAGAATCAACTCATATCTCGTTAATCGAGCAGAAGTGAGATGCTGAGTTTGTGTTCTCTTTAGTAGAACATCAACAGAGTGAGGTACCATCACGGTTAAATAGTGACCTAAATCCATACCCTCACTTTGTTTCACTGATGCAGCAGCCGCAGCTCTCAAACATTTTGGCAAAGTGCATGCAACAGGGTCTAATATGGAGGAAAAATAGCAGCATGGTCTGCTCTTTCCCCCATGTTCCTGTGTCAATACAGCCAAAGCGCAACCCTCTCTCTCATGAACATAGAAAACAAAATCCTTTGCATAATTTCGTGTGCCCAATACTGGCACGGAACATAATGCAGCTTTGAGCAGATCAAAAGCAGTCTGGCAATCTATGTCCCATGGCAAAGGTAAAGGAACATCCTTTTTTGTCAATGGCAACATAGGCTTGATCAAAAGTGAAAAATTTGGAATACACTGTCTACAATAAGAAGCCATGCCAATAAAAGTGCTGACTTCCTTCTGTGTATTTGGAAAAGACATGTCAGAGATGCTTTGGATATGTTCAGGTGTCAGACGCCTTCCCTCCTTTGACAGGAGATATCCTAAATAGGCGACCTTCTGTCTACAATACTGAAACTTCTTCAACAAGGCTTTATGTCCATGTGAAGCTAAATGAATAAGCAGTTGAATAGTAACCTCCTTGCAAGCGTCCTCAGAATCTGCAGCAATAAGCAGATTGTCAATGTACTGCAGCAGTGTGCACATTGATGGCAACTCAAGCATATCAAGTTGTTCTTTCAATGCCCTAATATATATGCACAGGCATTCGATATAACCCTGAGGAACATGTGTGAATGCGAAAGAGCCTCCTCCTAAAGACACAGTAAGCAATTAGTGTGTTGGCGCAACGTGAAACCCGGATCTGTGCAGGTACCGCTTAGGTTGCAGGTCTATTTACAAGCCAGACCTTTTGGTGGCTACTCACTGGTATTCGGTCAGTCGGATCTGACAATCGGTCTTGTCACCTCTAATTGTCCACCATGGCCCTCAGCAGTCTCTTCAACAACACTTTAATTATGTATATGACGCCTTGGCAGCGTCAAGGTGCCTGCGGGCGAGTCGATTGAGGAGCTGGATTTTTCAGCCATAGCTGGCCTATCCTATCAATAATTGGGAGCAAAAATTAGCCTTGCTGCCTCAAAGTGCCATTATCGTATCTTAGGATATAGATATATATACATATATTATTTTCTATGTGTCCTCTGCAGGCTTAGTTCTCCAAGAAAATTACTCTGATGCTGGAATTGCCATGATGTGATCCTTTACCCATCCCTGACAGGCGGCATTCACGAGTGAATCGGACTGGATTCAATACCCAAGCCTCCTGCCACAAATCACACATTGCTTGATGTGTGTCATTCACTAATTGATCCCATGTGCCTTTTTGCAGGAACCCATGTAGGTGGAATCTCTAATGTTAACTGCTCTGAGATTCATATGAGTGCCTTGTTGTTTGTTGGCATCCCTAAAATTAGAATGGCCCTATGGCAGAATTGATGTGAGAGGTATGTGTCCTTCCGGCTGGGTGGAAGCGACCCCTCCCTTAAATCAAAATGTATTTCCTATAGTAAAATGGCCACATTGAGCATTACTTGTCTGAAATGATAAAATTGTGACACATGGTGTGTTTTAGAAGAATTATTTGTTCCTTTGTCGTTTTCTTCTTTTCAAGCTTGCAACACACACTGTCGTAATACCAAAATTGTCATTATGTCCTGGAGATAGCTGGTGTATGTCACATAGACAGATTACCCAGCACAAACTCCAGTAGACATGCTTGAAATTTCCATCGGACAATGATTGCTTGACAGCTTTGTAAAAATGGAAAAGGCGAATTGTTGTATCAAAAATGTGTTGTTGATACACGCCAACACCCCAAAATAACAGTACATTCATGTTGATTATAGTACTATGCACTTTAGGCCGATTCCTTCAACCTGTTTCTCTTAATACAAATTGTTTTTATCAGTTTGCACAGTATGAATGAAATAGGATTCGAATGATTGTTGGTTGGTTTGAGTGATTGGTGCTGAGGTTACATGTGGGTGTGTGTGCTCACTTTTTAGTAATTGTGGAGCCATTGCCTGCATTGTTTGAATTTTTTATGAATGTTTTTGTACATCTACTGTGTCTTCGATTTCTGAATAACATTTCAAAATAATGTTGAGATAACAATTGGGACTTGTTATTATGTTTAGGAGATTGTAATGTTAGATTATTATAGGGTTTAGTCACATCATATGATAAATATGCATAGGGGAAGAAGCAAGCCTGAAACACAGCAATCATTTCTGTGCATGAAGATAATCAGTTGGGTTATGAACATTTTCTGCTAATACTGCTGCTTTTTTGCTTACTTTACTTTCCCTGTATATGCTCATTATTTGTATCGTTGGTGGTCTCTTTATGTTTTGTGTGTAGTAGTACAATTATGTAGTAACTGAGGCATTGTTAACTACTGATTACATGTTTCACTGTACGCACAACTCTGAAACGAAAGCATTCATCATTTTACTATCCAACATGGCAATATTTTGAATATTGCACCTCTATGGTGCATACTGCAGACAATGCTTACGTTTCTACATGAGTAGGTTCCTGTACTGGAAATAACTCTGTAATACAATGGTGTTTATAGCAATGCATTGCTTAATGAACTATGTATCTCATGATAGTTCTCCCGATGACCTCTGATAGTTTTCTGCAAAACATTATAATGACAATCCCTTGTGGAGGCTTTTCATGAAAATTAAATGATATGATATGATATGATGGGTTACTGATAATGCGCTAAATACCCAGAGGTTTCTAAGTGCGGACCGGGGGATCGAATCTGTGGTGCTCCATGTCATCTTGCTTCCATGGCGAGCACGTTGAGCATTTGATGTCATCAATGACATTCATGATGTAATCTTTGTTGTCATGGGTGTTACTTTTAGCAGTACACAGTGGTGGTGCGGGTTATGGTTGCTTAGCTTACCATAACTGGCCAATTTCTGGTGGGTTTTGGGTTTTACTTGTAACCATAATATGGATCAGTTGTTATTAGTGCAAAGTAACTACAACGTCACTTTAACAAAGTTTTTGCACTGATTTTGCTAGGTTTTTATTATGGCAACTGAACCATAACGTCCCTTTAACAACGTTTTTTCACTTCCGCATTTCGCAATCGGGTCTATGCTTCGAGGACTGTTTGGAACTGCATTTTTCAACTGATCTAGGAACTTTCAAGCTCAAAATGGACCCTTGCACAGCTCCTATACCTATACTTACTCATCCATTAACAATCTAGTACAAAGCACATACTTGGAAGAATATTAGCAAAACTGTTATTTCTCTTAGAAATTGCATCAGCTATTGCCATCCCTCCTCCCCAAGAGCCACCACCACCAGCTGGAGGTCCCACACAACATAAAAAGTGCAGTACTTCCAAAGACAATGGAGAGGACCAAGAAGATGAGGTAGTGGAAGTGCCAACCTCTTGCACCCAGAGAGAATCATGGGTTTGGCAGTACTTTACCACTGTTAGGAGTGTACCAAAGGTGAAAGCTACCAAAGTGCAACTTTGTACTCAGTCGCAGACTACCTGGACAGTTCTCCTGCGGGACCACCTCCATGCACCGCCACACCAAACCCAACCACTGCAATGCTCTCAGAAAAGTTGTTCCTTTCTCAGCAAGTGGTAGTCTTCCTCCACCTCATCGTCCTCAACCAATACTGTAACCACACAGCCTACTTCTGTGGGACACAAAATCCCAGCAGCTACCTTGCAAGCAATAAAAGAGGCTGTTGATCCATATCTTTGGAAGACAACAGTCATCTGTAGATACTGCAACACACCATTCTGCAGGGGGAAGCAATTTCGATGTGCGTTTGAAGCTGTAATCAAGGAGCATGAGAAACACAAGCCACTACCTTAGAAGTGACACATGCACAACATCTTCCCCTGTCCACCTGCCCCTCCATATTAGTGCTTGGTGCCTCTTCCCTCATTTCCCTCCTCATCTTACGTTCTAACCTCTACTGCAAATATTATTTTTTTAAAACAACAAAAGAAAGGTTTGTTTAGGAACCACCTTTCACAGTTAAAAATATAACTTACAAAAGAAATCTTATAGACTCCATCTACTTTACATTTCTCAGTATAGTACATAGGCTCAATACATTTTTCCAACATTTACATTAACATTTTGTGTTATGCCAATAGAAATAATGTGACGTTCATACTCCGCTCCAGGGACCGGAACAGGGCATAACAGCCCGGCAGCCAAGTTATTGACCAAAGCTGTCTGCGGGCTTTGGAGAGTTATGAAAATTAATAAATAATGAGGGTTCTGGACCATTATCCTCCATTGCAGCCCCTGCAATGGAGGCCATCAGCCATCAGAACCCCTTGTTCCCAAAGCGGGAACCCGGGGTGCTAAAAAATGGATTTTTCTTCCTACAGCGGGACGCCTGTGGCATCCCGATGTAGGAAGGAAAATCCTTTTCCAAGATGGCCACCATGGAAAGAGAAAATGGGGCTCCGTACAGAGCCCCTCATCCCTTTCCATGGCAGCCTGCAGAACCATATGACCTTACTACCATGAGCACATTTTTTCCCTTTTAAACCTATTCTACCTTCGAATAACTTTATCACATAGCTGGTCCCAGGTGGACATGGCCACTTTAACACCCTTTTTTGTCCCTTGCGGTCATGGCCAGTAGCTAGATTGTCCGCGTCATGACCTAATACCATGACCCGGACAATCTGGCCACTGCCCATGGCCACAGGCTATACCTCAGTCACCAAAGGTATATCACTATTTTTTGTACCTACATTATGACACTTGTCAAAAAAGAAAACATGGGCACATTTTCAAAACCATGCTTTAATGTCCTTGCCAATGCTCCTTACACGAGTTTGCTTGAAATCCGCCCATGTTTTATGTTTTCAAAAGTGTACAAATGTGTGTACATAGAATAGTCATATAACAAAGCCCCCACTTGACAAAATCCATTCCGTCTTCACACAAACATTCAAGGTTGGGTCTATAATCTTTCTCAAAACTTGTGTCCATATTTGTCAAACGGCAACAAAGTTATAACCAATCTAAACATTTTGAGACCCCCCCTCCAATTTCGCCCCTCTTGAGAAAATCGCACCAAACTTTACAAAAACATTTATGTCTCAATCTAAAATCTCTTTGCAAACGTTTGTGTAGATTTGTCAAATGGCACCACATGTATAAGCCTTTACATTATTCTGGGACCCCACCTCTAATTTTGCACCCTCTTGACAAAATCCCACCATACTTTGCAAAACCGTTTATGTCTAGATCCAAAATCATTTTGCCAACTGTTGTGCAAAATCGTGAAATGGCACCACATTTATAAGCCTTTACAATATTTTGGGACCCCCCTCTAATTTTGCACCCTCTTGACAAAATCCCACCAAACTTTGTAAAACCATTCAGAATTATGTCTAGAATACATGCAGTTTCCTTGAGTGGTGCCAAAGTTATAAGCCATCCAAAAACTGCTTTTCACCAACCCTGTAATGCAGAAATGGGCACAGATGTCAGGACATCTGAAGTATCTGCAAACACCACAGGACTGTCCGAGGACATCTGGAGTGTTTGCGGAATTTCGGGGATTAAAACCACCTGTTTTTTTGCTTCTTATGCCCATATCCCATCATCCCATTCTCCCCCACCTCCCCAGAGATTGCTTGTAGAGTTTGACAAGTGCAATGTTGCGTTTTTCTATTTTCACGGTGGTGTCCGCGGACACCGCCAAAAGCCTGCGAATCGAAGATGGTAGGCGTTTCAGGAAAACTGACGCATTTCGCGTTTTTCTCCATCCAATCGGCAAGTGGGCCTGATGTCCGCGGACTTCACGCGGCTCGATTGGCCAATCAGATGACAGTCCGCAGACCGAACCCAGATATCACTATTTTTTTAACCTACATTATTCCTGTTTTAAAAAGAACTACTTGACAGATTTCCACCAAATTTACAAAAGCACACTTTCGGGACCAAGCCGCAGCTCCTGCCGCAAATTTGGAGAAAATCCGTCCAGTGGTTTGGGCTGTAGGCATGAGCAAAGTTTTTCTTCATTCAGTTTATGGAAAAATAAAATAGGTACCCCCCTATAACTTTGCCCTCCCTTGACGAAACCTCACCAACCTTAGCAAAACAATTATGGTCAGACCATATACTTTTTTTGCAAAGTTTGGCAAGGATTCGTTTAGGGGGCGCAATGTTATAAGCCGCCCAAAAAGTGCTCTTCCTATGAGATGAGCAACTTAACCATAACTACACGCCCGCTGCTGTGGGCCGTGTAATATATATATATGAAAAGCAAAGCTCACACACGATATGCACCACAGTCGCAATGACACAGGTTCGATGAGAGAGAACAAAAAGTAGAAAGTAAAAGTTTTCAAAACAATGGTCTTTAATGATAAACAGACAAATGTCTGCACATGGAAAGCATACAGCTACGTGTTTCGAGCACTCCTGGTCCCTTGACCATGTTGTAAACTCGCCCACCCACCCACCAGTGAGTATAGTACAGGTGCCAGCACTCTATGGTAGGTCATCTGGGCCAGAACACGTATGGTTGAACAGGTCAGCCATGTTGAAATGTTACTATACCCTCAAACCTGCTATTCTATTTGAAATTCTTAATTCACTCATTACTGCAAATGTATGGCATTGATAACAGCCAATCATTCCAAGACTATCTGCAGTTGTCGGAATAGGCTAAGATTATAAATTCATCCAATTTAATGTCAATTAGTACAAACATGTGCACAAGGATCTGGGGATTCACCCAAAGTGGGTATACATGCACACATTCATTTGCATGCCAAGGTAATATGTGAAAAGCACATAATGGCATGCTGGGAGTACAAACAGATATGGAATTAGGGGAGAGTGGTCTAATAATACCAAAAGTGCTACAAGATTGAACACAGTGAATAGAAACAACACAGGTCTCATCTCCTGGTTGGAGAATCTCATAATCTATTACACCTTGGTGCAGGATAATGCATGATTGATAAAGGGACTAGGGCAAACAGCATACAACTATAAACAGATGAAAAATCCAGTAAATTACTCACAGTTAGACATAGGATTATTCAGACCTAACATTTTTAATACATAACACATCATGCATATAAAATGCATAGTGCATCCTTAGACCTAAAACATGCCAGAACTCAAGATATAAGACAAATGACATTGGTCGCAAATAAAGTGCCAGGTGCATAATTCATCATGTAACACAAAATTAAAATTGCGAACACATTGCCGTTACTTAATCAAGGTTACGATGTCAGTATACATGTGTACTTACAAATAGAATATCAATGGAATTGCCAAACATAGGCATAACCTCAATTGTCAACCAAATATAGCTCCCATTGTTATTTGACTTACAATTTGCAATAAGCATCATATTAGGCATGGACACTTACTTAAATAAGATGAGAGGGTATCATTTGCACTTTTCTGCCTGTAAAACAATTATATATAATTAGTTAGAGAACATACTTTATGAAATACAAGGCTGCAGAATGCTAGCTGCAGTCTGTCTGACTTCTGAGTCTTTCTACGCTGCACGTTGCTGACTGGAGGAGGAGCATTCTACAAAATATCATAGTAGCCATGGAGCTGGCCGAGGAGTGAAGGCTGCAGAATGTTAGCTGTAGTCTGTTTGACTTCTGAGTCTTTCTGAGTCTTTCTACACTGCACGTTGCTGACTGGAGGAGGAGCATTCTACAAAATATCATGGCGGCCGCTGAGCGGGTCCCAGAGTGAGGGCTGCAGAGTGTTAGCTACAGTCTGTCTGACTTCTGAGTCTTTCTACGCTGCATGTTGCTGACCGAAAGAGGAGCATTCTACAAAATATCAAAGCGGCCGCGGAGCAGGCCGCGGAGTGAAGGCTGCAGAGTGTTAGATGCAGTCTGTCGCAGTCTGTTGCAGTTCCTTGTGCCTCCGGTGCCTCCAGTTGGAGAGGTAGTGGAGAAGTAGCAGCATCCGAAAAGGAAAGTGGGTTTCTACAATCAAGTCTGGTTTTGCAACACTTGTAACATTGTACCACGTGTGTGCATATTTATCGCTCCCTATCAGTTCTCCATTCTATGAAGTGCCCTCTCCAGACTCAATGCCTGAATCCCCAACCCAGTGCCGACCCCTGTACTTGTAAGTATCACTATTGCCTGCATACCTGCACACCTGGGAAAGGGTCGATGGATCAGCGTCTTCCTCAGCAAGCATGGGGGGGGCGCTGTTAGCAAACTCTTAACTCTATTTTATTTATTTATTTATTTATTTTTTTCATTTGAACTTTACTCAGTAAAGACTGAGTTTTGTCAAAAACCTTCTCTATGTTGCATATCATAATAGAAAGCGAACCCACAAATGGTAGCTTCTCACAAAAACCTCCCCTATGGCAAACCGCGCCACAGTCCAAGTCCTAAACCTTGTCCGGGAAGCTAAAAGGCCTCATTCAGCAGGGTCAGAGACCGTCACCGAAGTACTTTCAGTCCGAAGACTGTTAATTTGTACAAATTATGAGTTTGGCCAGAGCTAGGGTCCATCTTGTCTGCTCACCCGATATCAGTCTATTCCATAGTTCATCTACTTGGAAAATCCACATATTTTCGGCCAGGCAGGGGAGGTAAAGCCTTCTGTTTTCCATTGTGTTGGGACACTCGACCACGAGATGTTTTAAAGTCTCAGTAGCGGACTCGTTATTACATAAACGGCAGCGGCTTTCGGTTCCATTTCTTCTTACAATTATGATCTCTCTCGTAGGGAGGAGGTTGAATCTGGCTCTTATAACAGACATTCTCAGCTTCTTATTTGGAAACATTACACAGTACTGGAGCGGTTTTTTCCCCTTGTTGAAAGTGGGTGGGAGATGTTTCAGGAGTTTGTTTTCCACCGCCTTTTCTGTTGTCACAATCCAGTCCATGTTTTCCGTCTTTTTTTTAATTCTTTCCGGGTTTTCTATTAGCTCTTTCTCGGTGCATTCAACTTTTCTCAGATCATTCTTTCTCGCTTCCACCCATTTATTCAAAGCCGTACATTTGCCTAAATCAATTTCTTCCTGTATGGTATTATAAATGGGTAGGGTGTCAGACATGATGATTCGTCTGTAGAGGCGCAAGGCGCTTTGATCCACTGTCGATGCTAATGATATGAGCCCCAAATCTCTCCTTATGGCTGGCATGGTGGTAGATTTGGGTAGGCCTAAGACCGTTTTCCAGAGGTGGCCTTCGATTTTGCTCCAGATGTTGCGCTGGAGATATAGCGCACACTCCGTACCATAAGTCAGGGCCGGAATAACCTTAGTGTTATAGAAAATTATAGCCGGGATCAGGGAGAATTTGCCATATTTGCGGTCTACTGCTCTGGTTTGCGTAGTCAGTCTTTTCACTTTTTCCCAGAGTTGGTCAACAAGGCTCTTTTCCGCACCTGAACTGTCTAATTGAATCCCCAGATATTTAAAGTTGGTTACGATTTCAATTTTTGACTCGTCCAGGAAGATCTTTAGATTTTTCGTCTTTTTGCAGGGGACTTTCTCGAGCACCATGACCTTTGTCTTCGATTTGTTAAGTTCCAGCTTATTTTCCAGGATGTAGGCCTCCAAATTGCAGAGTTTTCTTTGCAGGCCCACCTTCGTCTGGTCGATCACAATGATGTCATCTGCGTAGAGTAACCGTGGGATCTCGGTTTTCCCGATTTTGGGGGGAAAAGATCGAATCTTTTCTTGGGAGCGTTGATAGTCGCCCAAGAAAGCTGTGAACAGTACCGGTGCCAAAGGACATCCCTGCTTTACTCCTCGTTTAACATTTATCTCCTCTGAGAGCATGCCCTGATTGTTGAGTTTAACTCTTATTTTGGTGTTCGAATGGAGCGCTTTTATTGGCTCCAATATTTTTGCCGGGCAGTTCCAATCTTGAAGCTTCGTCCACAGGCTTTTTCTGTCGATCTTATCAAAGGCCTTTGAGAGGTCCACGAATGCCAAATATACTTTAGGCGCCCCCTCTTTGACTTTGGCTTTCATGATGTTAAGTATGAGAAGGTTGATAGATGTACACCCATTTTTCTGGAAGCCAGTTTGAAGCTGATCTTTGGCCTGGCTGACTTTTTCCCAAGCTCGAAAATGGACGAGTAGCAGGGTCGCGTAGATTTTACCCAAAATGTCCAAAAGGGCGATTGGTCTATAACTCGCCGGTTCTTGTCTCGGTCCCTTTTTATAAATCGGGACAATGACTGCTTTCTGCCATGACTCCGGCACCATGTTGGTTCTACCACATTCCGAAAAGATACCACTGATCATTTCAGCCCATTTTTTCGGGAACATTTTCAGGTCCATGTTGGCGAGTCCATCAGGGCCCGGTGCTCTAGATGTTTTCAGGTTCCGTATGGCTGTTTCGATGTCCATAGTATTAGACAGATCGACCCACGTTATCACTTGGTTTTGCTTTGCCCCTTGGCTATCACTGGTGCGGCAGTTGAATTCAGCCGTAAAATATTGGATCCAATTTTCTTCCGCTACAGCATTTCCCATTGCGGTGGACAGGGGCCTGTTCATCTTTTTTATTAAACCCCAAAAGTCACTAGATTTTTTTGTGTGAAGTTTTTGCATCATCGCCTCGGCATCGTTTTGGTACAGAGTGGCTTTATGTTGTTTATGCCAATTTCTGTAGCTTAAATTTTCCTTGCGCCAATTTCCCCAATCAAGCTCATCGTTGGATTTCTTAGCTTTTCTTCGCAAACGACGTACAATTTTTCTTTTTTCTACCACAGTCTTATCATACGTGTGATTGTTCCTCGGCATCTCCTTCGCTTTCCCTGCTCCTTTGACCTGGAAAGCTAGCAATAACGGTAGGTAGTTTGGTCTTTCTCTCTTGTCGGTCCAAGCCTGATCTTTTACTCTCGCCTCCCAGGTATTTCTGATTTTCTCAATGTCTCGTTCGGTTAACCGCAGGCGAGTCTGTTGCTGGTTTACCTCTGTCGTCCAATTGTAGGTTTTGGATATCCTGGTAGTGATACTCCATGAACAGCACAGAAGGTTGTGATCACTATGGATGGTTTTTTTGACCTCGAAACCTGACAGCTCCTGGATGAAGCCATTGGAGATAAAGATGTAGTCCAAAGTTGCTTTTGATTCATTACGTTCCCATGTTGGAAAGTTGATTTGATAGGGGAATAACCTCGCTACATTTTGGACGTTTCTTTTACTCATAACTTCATTCAAGGCTATGCCTCTTTCGGTAGCAGAATCCATGTCTCCCCAATGGACCCTCGGCATGGACTCCAAGACCTCGGTACATTTGGCGTTCATGTCGCCGCATATGATGAGCTCGATTTGATCAAATTCTGCATATAGCTGGTCAATTGTTTCGGCGATGTTGTTGCAGAATATTTTGGTCGACATTCGCTGCGGGTTCCAATAGCAGTTTATAATCGCTATAGTCTTTTGCTGTCCATTTTTCCTTTTGATCTTTCCCTGGGATATGGATGTCAGGATGACAAGCATTTCATAGGACTGTTTCCAGTTTTTAGGTTCACTCAGTCCTGTCCCTGTTTTTATAGCTGTAAGTAAACCCGATGACGGTCTACCTAAGAGGCCTTTAACTGCAGGAGAGATCTTCACGGAGAACCCGTCCAGAAACGGTTGGTGGACGAGCCAGGTTTCTTGGAGGCAGAGAATTTCATAGGCGCCCAGATCAACATCTCCCGGTGACGTGAGGTGCATATTGCCTCTCGTGTTCCATGAGCCCAATTTTAAGGCTGCCATTTCGGGTTGCTCGTTGCAGGTTTTATTAAGGTCACTGCGACAAGCTAACCCAGGTCGTTGCTATTTGTCATTCTTTTTCGACCAATTTGACATGAGCCACTTCCATGGGCCTTTCGGTTTTCTTTCATCTTCCGTATTTTTCCGATGCTTGTCGGAACTATTTGTGAACACTTCGGGCGATAGACAGTCCGATCTGGAGGAGTATTTAATCGATCTCTGATCATTTTTATTACTTTTTGCAGTGTTTTCTATCCAGTCAGAGTGTATTTTGGTGTATAGGCCATGACTTTGGTTTATATATTCTCTCCCCCTCCTATCTGAGGGTTGTCTTGTACCCCGGCCTTGGTAGAATGGTCGTCTGTGCAACTCCCTACTTTCTCGAGTGTTATACCCTCGGGTTTGCCGGTATAGATCCTCCGTTTTCGATCTGTAGTGAATTTGTCGTTTATATTGCTCTGTCCTTTCCTCTTCGGGTTCTTGGTACTCCGTAATTCTCTTATGTTCCATCAAGGACAGGCCTAGTTGCTGGAATTCCTCATAGACTGCCTCGTCGATATGTTCGATGGCAGCTGATTTCAGGTGTATAAATGCTTTCGCCTTCTTTTCCCTATGATAGGGTTCGACAAGCACCAGATCCTCTGTTCTAAGTTTTTTTTAGGGTTTTCATTTTTTTTGTTATCTGGAGGATTGTTGGTCTGTTCAAAATATGGAAGTTTCTCTCCAGTTCCCTTTGCTCCAGCTTGAAAATTCATATTGCTTCTTTGGGTACCTTTCTGTTACCCACATCTCTTCTTTCCATTCGATGCTTACGTGGACTTTTTTGACAGCCTTCACCTTCATACTTTGATCGCTGTTTATGAGGGCTCTTTCTTGATTTCTCCCCCTCCGTTTGGATTTTTTCACTTTCCGGCATTGGTTGAAAAACAGCTCCCTGTCCATCAGACAGTCTTGGTGCAGTCTTTTCCATCTGGCTAGGTCTCTCACTGTCATTTTTAGACTTTGCTGTATATGTTTCTGCAAGATCTCTGTACTTTTTCGCCCCTACTTCTTTGTTGTTATCCTTTAGTTTACCTGACCCATTATCTGAATGAGTAGAGATATTCATTAAGTCAGTGCATTGTAGGAAATCCTCTGTTGATCGTGGTGATCGCGTCAGGCCAAACGCCTCTGATTTAGTGCTTGACTCTTGTCGTTTTTTACTAGCCAGCGGTTCGCTAGGCCTCTGCCCCATGTTGACTTCTTTATCCGCTGATATGGCTTCCTTTTGTTCATTTATTATTTTCTTACTCAGATCTGTTTTTACGAGATGCGTCTTTTGTGCTTTAGTCTGTAGCCTACCATCTGGTTTGTCTTGAGCCAGGATCAGCACAGTTTTCTTTTTTCCATTCGCGTGGGTCAGTAACTCGGCTGCACCTCCGTCGGAGATTGTAGGGATGGTTGAGAAACCTTTATTCAAGGTTTCCAACCTTTCGATCTTTTTTTCCAATGCTTCAAAGTTGGCTTCCCACGTTGTTTTCTGATTTGGCCACATTTGCGATCTGTCTATCGTTCTCTCACCTTGGGTCCCCGTCGCATTTTTCAAGTTCTCAATCTTTTTTTTCAAGTTTCCTTTCATACGAAAGTTTCTGATTGAGCATGAGGTCTGCATTTTCTGGTAAATTCGACTCTATCTTGGCTAATTTAGCCATTAGGTTGGAAAGAATTGCTGAATTGTCTTGTACATTGTCTTTAATTGTTTCGTACAGCTTGCAGAAAGGAGCCAGTACGATTGTCATAGCCGACATGATGGCAATCATTTCTGGTTTTTTATTTGGCGATTCATTTTGTAGAGCCACAGCGATTTCGCTGAGACGTCTTTTTTTTGGTGACTGTTGACTTTTGTCAGATCTTCTTGAAGGTGTTGAAAAGTTAAGATCTGGGCGTTCCCCTCTTGGTCTTACATTTCTGTCGTTATTAGGGGGTTTTCTTTGAAATCCGGAATTCGTCAATAAAGGCGGAGACGCAGCGTCAGCCCTCCGGGAAAAATGGCGTTTTGTCGAAGCCAAAAGCACTTCTTTATCTTGCTGTATCTGATTCGTTCGGTTGGCTTCCCAGTCAAGACTCTCCCCCTCAGAGGACTCTTTTTCCTGATCATTATCGGACACTAAGATCTCCTCTATAAATTGATGAACCCCTTTAGGGGTGGATATAATCTGAGGCATCTCGGTCCTGCCTCTTTGGGGGTCCTTTTCGCCCACTTGGCTAATTTCAGTGGTTTCTGGTTTTTTAACTTTTTTGATACCACTATTTAGATTTGAGATAGCCATGATTTTATCCTGCACACATCCATTTGGCCGGACTTGTTTATCTGTTGCTGCTACAAGCGGTTCAGTTTTTCTCTGTCTTTGTACCGGCTGGGTTAGGTTTGCTATTTCCAACATCTCTGCGTCCGATACTTCGGTATCGGCGCTCTGTTTTCTTTTCTGTTGTAGTGTGAAAAAGGCTTTAAGCGGGCGTGAAAGTAACGGATTTGGCATCCCTTTTTTGTTTAATTTTCTCGCTTTTTGATCCCCCAGAGTGGTATTTTTTTGCGCTCGTATTTTCGCTGTTTTTTTTGCTCCTTGAGGCCCAGATTTTACTATGGTGTTTGCTTTGCCTCGTTTTTTTCTTTTAGGGCAAGAGCCCATTTTTAGCTGTTCCCCATCTGTTTCTTTATTGGAGTCATCCGGCTCGCCCTCAAAGGAGTTTTCACTCTCAGAGACTTCATTATCCGAATCCGTGTCTTTATCATGATCGGGTGTTCTCACACAGTCACTGGCTTCCCTTGAGAGCTTTACAATCTTAGCCTGGTTTTCCCCCAGTCCTTGCGCCGTTTTTTCGGTGTCCTGCTCCAATGCGTGGAGCTGGGCTCGAATGGCTATCCCATTAGGCATGGAGTTTTCCTTTAGTGAAACTAAGGGTAGTTTAGTCGCCCTTATTCCTTCCACTACAAGAATTATTTCCCCCTTCTCACTGGGATTGCTGTGACTTGCTGTTTCTCTTTTTTCTGATTTGTCCGATATTTTTTCTTGGAGCGATATCCCCCTTGTCCCTTCTGGGTCACCATTGGCAATAGTAGCGTTACTCACTCCCGTCCGTCTCACCTCTTTAGATGAGACTGGATTGGAGGGGGGAGGTGTTGCAGGGCACTCACTTTTTTCCTCAGGTTGCGCGTCTTTCAGGTCTTTCTCTCCACCGTGACTCAACTGGCTGTATGGATCCTGCTGGTCTGTCTCTTCCGCCGCACCGGGCTCCTCTCCGAGCCCACACCTTGGACTCAGGTCAACGTCCCATGAACTGAGGACAGCCTCCGACTGCGACGCCCGGATACTCGAGAGCTGCTCTCGTTGTCGGCGGCGGCGGCGGCAACGGCAGCAGCAGGGGAACCGCAAGGAAAACCGCCACCCCGACAAGCTCCCCCACTTGTCCTCGTGGGTCAGGTATAGTCGTCATTCCTGCTTTGGTATTCTCTGGCGTCTCGGGCGCCATGGCTGCGTCTTGAGTATTCCTTACTGCCTTGCATAAGGCATGCTTCGAGTTTTGCTGCTTCGTGTGTAACAATTCTAGAATCGATAGAGGCACCTTTTGGGAGGCCCCCAGCCCAGGAGTCGAATCGGACTTGCTCCTCCTCCACCTCATATCGGGGTTGGATTTCCCCTCCGGGTATGCCGATTTTTTCGGGTGTGACTCTTTCAGGAGTGTTTTTGGGCTTTTGAATACTTTAGAGATTTTCAAAGGACATGCTTCTGGACGTACCTCTGGCTCCATTTGGCTTTGGCTTCGCGTCCGCAGCGGACTGCAGTAGACTGGCTCACACCTCAGGCTCACAGCTCCGCTCACCGCTCCGCGGTGTATCTCAGTAGAAATAGGCACTTCCTGCTGGTCTAGCACAACGATGTGGATAGCTGCAGTAGACTGGCTCACACCTCAGGCTCACAGCTCCGCTCACCGCTCCGCGGTGTATCTCAGTAGAAATAGGCACTTCCTGCTGGTCTAGCACAACGATGTGGATAGCTGCAGTAGACTGGCTCACACCTCAGGCTCACAGCTCCGCTCACCGCTCCGCGGTGTATCTCAGTAGAAATAGGCACTTCAACTCTAATTAACTCTATTTAGCTCTCCACAGGCCAGTGCGCTATTTTGGGGACTGCATGTAGCTTGCCTTTGACCTAAAGAGCGCTTTAAAACGTGGCCCAAGGGGCGCAATTTAGAGGCTCAGTGCGTATGCTATTGGTAAAACCAGTGCTGCCAAAAGAAAATACTGACATGAGTAAATTGAAAACCTACAACTTTCGTAGTGCATCTGCTGGGGTAAAAAAACATGCCCCAGAATTGGAGGAACCACAGGGTCGGGACCTGAATCCCTTGCAAGTGGACAAATCCATATTTAAAACCTTTTCTACGGCAAAGGGCTGCTTTCATGAAAAACAAAGTATTTTTCCGAAGGATGGTCAACAGACATCGGGCTCTGGTCTAACCATTACCTTAACAGCTGATCATAGAGACTCTGGTGTAGCCACTCCAAATGCTACTCTAATAAAGGACTGTTTGATTTCAAATTTGGATTATACTTTAACTTCAACTTCCATCAAAAATACTATCCTAAAAGACTTCCCTGTGGAAGGTAGGGCCAATACAATGGCCCCTCAGAGGAAGGGGAGTATGATTGGAATGGACCTATCCAGCTGTGATTTACCTAAATCTCTGGTGCAGCATAGTGTGTATGAAGATGTGAACGTGGACTTGACGGGGGAGGTCAGTGATAACCAATTTTAATGCTTCTTTTGAGTTGAATGCAATCTCTGCCTTACTGGAAGTGTCTAGAGCTGAAGAGGATTCCCAGCAAAGTATTACACCAATGCCACCTAAATCTACATTTGAGGAGTCGAGGGGGGTGGAGTCCCAGGATCAAGTGTTAAATTCTGCATCAATTGTGGCCTTATATTATGTGCTGAGTTCGCTAGTTAAGGTCTTTGAGAATCTAAAAGCTGAAGTTCATCTCCATTCGGATTCTCTGCTGGAGATTACTAAAGACTTGGAATTTAACGAAATCTCGCTGGTGGCCCTGAAATCTGCGGTCAATGATTCAATAAGAGAAACTTTGACGGAATTCCGGCTAGTGTCGAAAATGAAGCACAGAAAATGGACCTGTTGGCTGCACATTGGGAGGGAGCAAAAATGGAACTTGCCACCTTGAATTCAAAGCTCTCTGAAGTACCAAGTGAACATGTTCATGGGCAATGCTGTAGATGCCCACAGGTGCCTATGGACGTGCCCGGAATCGAGGGCATGGATAACACCCCTCTGTTTGCTTCTACATTGGAAGAATTTATGCGAGTAGCTCAAATTGCTGAGACAGAAACGGCTGCTCAAGGGTCGCCAGAGGTCCCTGAGGTGAGTTTGGATCAGGCTTCGAATCCTCCGAAAGAGCAACAAGAACGAAATCCAAGTAAGAAGTCTGACAGGAAGTCAAGAAAAAAAAAGAAATAGAGAAAACAACTTTTACTTTCCCAAAAAGACTTTGAGTATGTAGAGGCCTCCAAAGAGAATGGCAAATGTGGTCCCAAGGCCAAAGCAGAAATCTCTTCCTTCGTAACCTGCAAGGACTCCAGATGCAGAATTGTGTCAAAAGTAAGATGAAAGGACTAACTGGGAAGGGGAGGAAGCCTTCATCAAAAAACCTCAGACTGCTCCAAGCTCTCCTGATAGCAAAATAAAAACCTGAAATTGTGAAAATCACTGTGGGGAGTCAACATGAGCCACCTAAACTGCCTTTAAAGATATCCCCCATCTTTTTAAAAGGGAGCAAACAGCATCAAATAGACCTCCATTAAAGATTGCTACGATTTTCTTAAAATCAAAAATTAAAGAGACTTGTAACAGTATAAGTGGCTCTAGCTTGCTTGAGGGCAATAACGTCTAATTGGTGGTTCATGATCAAAAATCAAGTTGGCTCTTTCCACTCCTACTCAATCAGTTGGTGGGCTATGTACGAACCCTGAAGACAACAAAAGCAGTGAACCGAGAAGGGAGGTTTCTACTATTAGATCCATCGGTAGGAATCAAACGGCACCTCAGACTCCTGACAAACCGAAGGAGCTATCCCAAGGTCTAATCCTTTTTTTGTCACATTCTACTTTGAATAATGGAGACAAACCTCCTCTGAATCATTCTGTAATTCTTTCTGAGATGAAAGCCATCCCCAGTTTAAAATATATCACTACTACAGACATTGAGCGGGATGGTTTCCTGCACCTACCGAATACTGATATTGTTGAACTGGTGCTGAGATCTACATTGGGGCTGGAGTGCATACTAGGGGCAAAGTCAGAGAGGTGCCAGAGGGCTCTGATGATAACAAAAGATCTGCATGATTTCGGGGAGCTAAACCCAGCTCCCCAACTCAATGTAGCTCTATCACCGCAGTCCCAAGTGAAAGCCAAAGTCCTGGCAGTATCTCCAATAGTACTTGAATTGGTACCAGAGATAGTGTCTCAGATATTTCTTAAACTTGAGCTTGCCGAGAAGAATCTCTAACCAACTTGTTGATAAGAACTTTGTCCTGGAATTTGAGAGGTTTCAACTCCTTTTGTAATGAACCTATGAAATGTCATGTGTTTGGATCATTTGATTCAATTTTTTTCCAGGAATCTTGGTTGAGATCTGCTTTTGATATAGATGTTTTTTCCTCTTACCATCAGTTGGCCAGTGGATCAGGCGTGGGGTGGCCTGCCAGTGCACTTTGTATTTTATGTAGAAATTTGATGTTTGATGCTTCAGCTCTCACCTCCCAGGATGTTCCAGGCATCATGATTGTTAGAGCCACGATGAAGCGCAGACTTGGTACTTAAGGATGGTTACTAGTAAATATTTACTGGAATCTTGCCCCACTGTCACTTACCGCTTTTGTACAAAATTTGTGGGACCTTCTTATCATGGCTACAGCTCGCTTCCAAATGGATGACATTATCATCATGGGTGACTTTAATTCATACTGTCTGGTAACCTTTCCCGATGTATGAAGTAAGAGCAATCAAAAGTTACTGGAAGATAATGTCTGGAGTCAGGTCATGGAGGAGTGGGACCTCTGGGCATTAAACGGAAATGTCTGTGGTGATATCCCTGTGGAGGGGAACGCTCAACTCAATTATCGATTACGTTTTTGTCTCCAGGGGTCAGTTTGAGAGCTGTACTAAGTTTAAAATTATGGATGGTGAACTCAGTGATCATGGTATGTTGGAGGCATCATTTGGGGTGGCATGGGAGTATAGGGCCCGACACTAGTCTCAGAAGTTAGTCCTAAATTCGGCAGGAAAATAGGCTTGTAAGATTTATTAAAGGGGGACAAACCTTGAATGATAACTTAGTGAATTATGCCAAAGATCTTTCTGACCAAGAGCTGTCTGTACAATGTGTTCCTGAAAACTTTGTGGAATTACTTTGGAAACTTAATCCCCACAGAACTTGGTAATAAAGAGATAGAGGAGAACATTGCTGAGGCTTGTAAAAAAAATTGTAATATCAATGCAATCCAATGAAGGGATGAGGCCAGAGCGATCAACAATTGATATAGGAACTGGATGAGATCTCATAGGGCTCTAAGGTTGGAGAAAGATGGGAGGAAATGCTAAAGGCTGTATGCCTTAAAAATCCACAAAATCTTTGGTCATTGATAAACCCCAAGGTCAGTCAAAAGCCGGATGTGATAATTCAAGAACAGGCCTGGGTTGATCATTTCACCAAAGTGTATGTCCACCCTGAATACACAGAATCTAGGAATGAGATTGAAAAACCTTTGGCTTTGAGTTCCTCTATAGAGGAGATCATGAATTTAATTACTAAATCATCTGCGTCACGAGCCGCAGTCTCACTAATGCAATACTAAAGTCAAATCCCATAATCTGGGCAAGAATGCTTAAGGGCCTTTACGATCAAATAATTGAGACAAGAAGAATACCCACTTTTGGAAAAGCTTGATCATCGTACCTACATATAAGTGAGGTGATCGCTTAGCCGCATCTAATTACCAGCCAATTTCCTTATTAGATGTGGACGGTAAAATATTTGCAGGTATTGTCTTGAGAGATCTAGAAGGTTGGGCCAAAGCAAAAGGGATCATCTCAAAATTTCAAACAGGATTCAGGAAAGGTTTATCCACCTCTTTCAATGGTTTGATTTTCAGTTATGTCACCTCGGGCTGCTTTGTTAAGGATGGGAATCCCTTGTTTGGAGCCTGGGTATACTTATCCCAGGCTTTTGACACCATCAATAGAGATTGGCTTTAGGAAAAACTGAAGAGTTGAGGTTTGCCTGACAATTTGGTGGCAATCTTGATTGAACCCCACCATAATTCTACTCTTTGTGTCAGATTATCTACATCTGGTGATTTAGCTAAAGAATCGAGATAAATAAAGGTGTTTGTCAAGGCTGCCTAGTTGCCCCTTTTCTCTTAATTTGTTCCTGGCAGACCTTTTCTATTGGCTTCAAAATTTACTCTTGGCCAGCCCCAAATTGGGAACAACAAAAATATCTTGGTTAGCCTATGCCGACAATATTCCTATCCTGGATTACATGCAAATCGGTCTACAGCGTCTTCTTAACACTGTTGCAGATTATGCAAACTAAAAATAAATCCACACAAATCCAGTATCTTAATATTTAAAAGACCTCAGAAGAGAATTAAATCCTATATTTAGCAGATGCATAACCAAGCTGTGCCAATAGTAAATGAGATTATGTATCTGGGCTCAAGGATTAGTGCGTATCCAACCAAAAGGTCCTTTCTTGATCATTTGGATATCAAGATTTTGAACCTAGGTTCTCAGATGATTAAAATTCAGGATAAATTCTATATTTTTTCAATGAAACCCTTAATAAAATACTACGTAGGAAAAGTAGTCCCTTCCCTGCTATTTGGTATGGAATGCAATCCCCAGAGTTTTGCTATCAACTGGGATAAATTGGAATCAAAATTGTGGAAGAGAACACTCAATCTCCCTAAATAGGTCCCTATAGTCTCCATCCGATATGAATTGGGCCTGATATCGCTGTTGGCATGGATGGAATGGAATGGAGCTGGATTCCCGCATACAGACTGGTCCTTGAGCCCCCCTCTTTATCTCTCTATGAAGATGTGGCAACAGAGCTCCAGAACGAGGACAACGGATTTCTAAATACACTAAGGGATATATCTACTGTGAATCTATCGATTCTATCTAAAGTAGATTCTGATGTAGATACTTTGGTGGATAACCTGTTCAAATCCAAAGAGAGTTTAAAAAAGCAAGATTGGATCAGAACGATTGAGAGAAGGAGAGCACTAAAGCCATCATCCTCCCTATCTGAGTTTGACAAGCCTAGATCCTGATTGCCTACTTATCTGAGGAGGTATCTAGATCCTAGTGTGAGGGCTGACTTCCTCAAATTTAGATTGAACATCCTCCCAACCCTAGAAATCCTGCATGTGAGAGATAGGGAAGCATTCCCTAAGGACCTCTGTCAGGAATGCGATCTTGAATTTAAGCACTCAACCCAACATGTGCTAATTAGCTGGCCAGGGACCTGGGCTTAAGGGTCCTCAGACTGGGAAGATTTGTCCGTAGTATTGATTCTTTGTCATCCACCATGTTCTGTGAAATTCTCATTTCAGGTAATGAAGTGTTCCTGACAACCAAAGTCGTGAAAATCATGTGGGTCTTAAAACTTACTAATAAGAGTGGAATTTCATTAGAGGATCGAAAGTCAGATGATGGTTAGAAGAGTTGAGGAAAAAAGTCCTCTCACTTGAACCCTTTGGATCACTGAGGTAGAACGTTTAATTTGTTTTGGAATTCATCAGTTTTTTATACTTGAATAATTTGGATGTTTAATAACTTTGTACCATGAATTGATTAATCTTTTAACATTTTTAATAATGTAATGTTACATTGTTTATTATGAAGTTTGTCTATTTTTGATATGCGTGAGATTTGCATTGGCTAATTCACAATAAATAAAAAAAATGAAAATAAAAACATTATGAAGTTACAGTTTAATACATATGTTTAATGTTTTTGAACATCATATGTTTGATACAACATATGTGCATACTACACTGTTGTTGTCTTCAAATATAATATTTGTTGAGTCATTGGGAAAGAAATCCAAGGCAGATTTAAAAAAACATAGACTGTCTAAGACATTGATAAGGTGTATGGGTGGCAGTAGAGTGGGTGGGGATACAGTGAGTGGATATGGGTACACAGTGTACACAGAGTGCAAGAGAGTAGGTGAGACTATAGAGGCTGGAAGTAAGGTAAGTGGGGGAACTGAGACTAGGGTAGGGTGGGTGAGGTTAGACGGAAGGCGGTCAGATGGGTTGGATATAAGGGGTGGGGTATGGTGCACAGCGGTACAGAGGGTAGGTACAATGCATGGGTAAAAGATAGATGGCGTGCTTGGCTGAACAAAGCATGTGGTAGGGTAAGTTAGAGGTGGTAGATAGGTAGACAGGATGGGGTAGTCAGGGTGGGGTAGGGTGGATGGGGTGAAGAGAGTGCAGATAGCACAGGTGGTGGAAGAGAGGATAGGGATAGGGTGGCTGGACAAAGTGCCAAAGTGAGATCGAAAAAGAGTGCAGTGCAAGCACTGCAAGAAGGTTCTATGCTGTTGACCTTCTAAATTGCAATCACATATCTTGGGAACATCCATCTTCAAACAACAATTAGTCTGGCTCCACTGGGACAACATTTATTCGGTCCCATTGTATTGCACACACACTTTAAGACAAGTGCACGGAATTAAACATTTAACCTCACAGGAAGTGTTCAATGCATTATTTTAGTTTAAAATATTTTTATTTGCAGTGGCATAATGCTAATGCTCAAATCGTTTACAATTTGTGTTCCATCTTTCTCCCAGGACATCTGACAGCTGTAGATACTTCACGGTGAAAAGAAATACAAAAAAGTGTAGTGCAAGTTCTGCAAAAAACAGCTACACTTTGAACCTTCCAACATGCCATCACAGCGTTTGGGGACATCCATCCTCATACAACACTTAGACCAACTCCACTAATAGTGTAAACTATTTTTTTACATGTTTTACATGTTTACATTTTTGATTGAAAAGTAACTAGCATAGAAAAAGGGAAAAAGTTGAATATGAGTGCTGTTCTTTTAAATATATGTATTTTTTAGCAGCATTTTACTGGTACCAATATATGCCATCTGATAGCAGTAGTTAATATAGCTGACACACACAACACTTCAAATAAACCTTTAAATATGTAAATATTTACTGACACTTTCACATCAGCCACACTCTCAGTAGTGCAAGTTCTAAATGAGAAAAGTGTACACAATGGGGGCTTGTATACTTTCCAAAATCAATAGCAAAGAAAGAGGACTATAGTAAGAAAAGTACTAATATGGCTGACACATTTTCACTGCAACCTATCACAGGCAAGTACACAATTACAACAGTATCACCAACCAATTGCAAACACTGAAACACATACAAAACATTTTTTTTCCAAACCAACTTTTTACAGCTGCAAATGTTCAACCCGTGGCTATAAGCAACGTTGTGTAGCCGCAAATACACATACATTTTTTGCTAACTCAAAAACAGGCATTGCCAACCTTTAAATGTTCAAATGAGACAACGGTAGAGGTGGGGACATGGAATCAAACATACATTTAAAAAGATGTGGTCTAACATCCACAGAATAATATGATTATTGCACAGACATGTATGGCTTAATACCCTTGACTATTTGCATAGCCGCGTGTACTGCAGCAACCAATAAACTGACAAAATGCATTAAATCACCTACGTTTGCCTGGCTGCATGCTGTATATATCTGTGGTTATACCAACACCCAATGGAGATGTTTGTTTCGTAGCCATGTCTATCTGAAAAAATGGTGAAACAAAATGCTTTCCTGCCCTCTGCCAAGTGCCCCCAAAATCTATGCCAGCTCCACCCATTCCCCTGATGGACTTGTCACCTCCCCTACACTCTCCCGTTCCCCCTATAACACTCGTCATTTCTATGATGCAGTTTCAATCAAAATGACAGCTAGTCGCGGGTACAACCGACACAATAGCCGGCGCATTCCTCTGTACTGGCGTGTATTGAAACACCCAATAAATGTGTCTGTTTCTGTTTGACGCAGCCATGGCTATCTGGAAAATGACCAGAAAGAACTACTTTACTGCTCTCCCAAGCCTTCATCAAGTGCCCCCAACATTTATGCCAGCTCCCACCCACTCCCCTGATGACCTCCACACCTCCCCTGCCCTCTCTATTCCCCCTATAACACTTGTCATTTCTGTGATGCAGTTTCAGTTGAGATGTTGGGTAGCCATGGCTATGCAGTCCCCCAAAATACACAGCATTCTATTGGCCAGTAGATCGCCATGATTACACATGTGCCTATGGTTAGCCTCGACTACCTGTGCCGTGCAGTGATTATCGTTGTTGTAGCCGCTGGTACACCCTCCAGATGATTAACTGTGCATGCGGTTCGCCCATTTGCATCACTTGTAACATAGCTGTGGCTTTTAAAAATGTTTTTTTAAATGATTTACATATGTATACATCTATGTATTCAGTAGTCCTTGTAAGTTGTATTTTAAAAAATATATAGTGTAAGAGAAAGTGGGAGAACGGTGCAGAAGCATGAATTGATTCTGTAGCAGTGGACTGGGTGGGTAGGAGTCAAGATGGTGGGGGTAGGCTGGGTAAGGGTAGAGCGGGTGTCACTAGACTCTATGGATGGGGAAAGACATGGTGGGGACACGATGGTGCTACAAACAATGTAAGTAGGGTGAATAGGTGGGGTATTCAGGGTTAGGTAAAATGGAACAGAATAAAGAGGGAGGGAGTATGGTGGCTGGTTGGGGTAGAGCGGGTGGGGAGGTTGGTTGGATGGAGAGAAGGTGGGATAGTGTAAGTACGGTGAGTAGGTGGGGTTAGTCAGAATTAGGTAAGATCAGATTTTAATCGTGCTGCTGTCAGTCCTTGAAAGTATTGCAATCTAAAGGTCAAGCTGCCATGAGGCCAACATGAAAAGTAAATATCTCTGAGTATGGAGCTGCAAATGCATGGAGAATTGCAAATGCCTCTTGCAGGTGCGGGGCAAACTAAAATAACATGCTGTTATATGTAATATGCCCCAATATGGTGTACTGATCTTTTATCTTTCCAGTGCTCTATGAGAGCTCTGAGAGACCATGTTGTTGCCTGTTGCCGAATTGCATTCTGGTATTTGTAGTCTCCCAGGCAAGATGCGTGTAATAATGCCACAATTGTACACTTTTGGCCTAAAATAGTTCTGTAAGGATTTATATATTTCAATGACACTACATGTTACATACAGTATGGTATGTGTACTTTTCAAGTTATCTTTATAAAGCAGAGTATCGTTGAAAGCCAGACATGAGGGTGAGGAGGGGAAATGATGAAAGGGCAAGTACATCATGAGTATTTGCCCAGGATGTGACAAGAGAGGTTGCGATCCTGGCCACTGTTCCAGTTATTTTCACCTGATTGTGGCTGATTTTCAGGACACAAGTAGAATCCACATGTGGGTGGACAGCTTAACCTTTTATTAGAGGGTGGACTCAACCCCTTGTTTTTTTATGTTGTCAATCTTGCTCAAGTATTTAGCTACCAGGATTTTACTGAGATTGTCATGTTCCTAGTGCAGACGCTTACCCACAAGACCAGAAGCACTTGCTCCATATTAGGATTTTGTTTGGTTTTCCATGGAATATTTGGCTACAGATTGCTGGGTTTAAAAGGTGAGCACCTTTTTTACTTTGCCAGCATATTTATTGGAGCATTTCCTCTCTCAAGTTACTTTTCTGTTGTTCATAAATTTTTTTTAAAGTCCAATGCTATTTTGTCTTGCACACTCTCGTCTAAGGGGAAGGTCAATTGAACCACAATGTGATTCATGGAAAATATTTTCATCTCACTGCGCATTGCATAAAAAAATGTGTGAGTTCTCGAAGTCTGCCATCTTTCATAGAAAACAATACCAATACAGATCAAAATCAGTCCGTGATTGATGAACGTCTTTGAGCGATGAGTTGCAAGTGTTTTAAAATATAGAGTGGGCCCAGCCACTGGCCATGACCAATAGGCATGGCTGGTGGTTTGGTAGTGTTTTAAAATGAACAGTAGGCAACCGAAGACCTAACATTAAATTGGTCATAGTGAATTGATTTCTCCATATGAAGTGCCTGTGACTGATCTACTATTCCTAGTGCGAAGACTACATGGCACAACGATTTCTTAGCACAAACATTTCTTAGCACATAATATCAAAAGGTTGGACTTTCCTATAATTCAGTTGCATGAAGGAAATGATGCTCTAGACCAATAAGAATTTATCAGAGTATTGCACTTATAAGGGACTCATGTAGTAGACCGAGGTAAATTATATTGACCTTCTGGGAACTTTTTCTTCTTTCACTACTACTCATTGTGCAAAGATTGTCCAGACCATTGAGATTCCTTGGAAAGATACATCAGACAGATATGAAGATTTTGAGTTTATGACAAATTGATATATGTCAGTTCACATTAATGTATATTTTCTTCTTTTGCTACTACTCATTATGCAGAGATTTACCATACTATTGAGATTTTATGGAAAGATACATCAGATAGATATGAAGATTTTGAGTTTAGACATATATGTCGAAATTCACAATAATGTATTTTCCGTATTATACTAATTCCTAACGTTATGTTATATGTACTTCCTCTATAGAATTGCACATGCCCCTGATGAAGAGTGAGTGTCACTCGAAACACGTTGGGCCCCCTTGGCGTCATCACCATGAATAAAAAGAAGATTTCTGTGATAAACTACTGACTGAACTGTCATTTTGAATGTGCCTTTTTTAAAGTACACACATTGTTGTGTGAGAGTTATCTAAAATGTACTATTTTTACGTTGAAGCACTAAAAGACTATAAGTTGTTGGTCTGGTCATCCAGACATAGGATAGTGTGCAGGGGACGTGAGTTCCCAAATTGGAAACTCTTTCCTTTTTCTTCTATGCTGTACAACCTAGGTGTCAAGGTTGTCTTTCTCTCCTCTGTACTTTGAACTTTATCTTAATACACTACACTGTTATTTCTAAGCCTTACCCTATTAGTATCTGAATTGGCTCCGCTCAAATAAGGGCGTGCATAGTGTGTTTATCATTTGTGTGTTTGAACATCTAAATAATCAGCATTAGATTCAATACTACCTATGTCACTTCATCTATGGTCCTGGATGATATGAAGTTATATGGACAGAGAATTTCGCTATGTAATGTTGTTGATTATACCAAATATTGCGTTTAATGTTTCTTATATTGATTTGCTGCTGATCTGTTGCTGCTTGTACTGATTGTTGTTACCTATATCCACATCTCACATGAATTAACTGGAATTATGATTTTAGATTACTTTTAGGCTTTTAGAGGAGTTTTATCTATGTATGTAGATTGGAAATGTTATCAATGATATTGTTGTCTTTTGTTTTTAGCTTACGTGATTTTCATCTGTATACCAAAATAGATGTGATATATATGCTCATCATGCAAGATTGTAAACCAGACATCTAAGCAACCACATATATTGAATTGCGATGGTAAATGGTTATAAACTTTGAAATGTGATGGCAAATGGTTATTTGTATTTGTATTTATTTGCATTTTTTTGTTGCATAATTGTATTTTTTTGTCTTAGTTGCATATTTATAACACGCTTGAATAACCAGAGGTTTCTAAGGGCGGACCCGGGAATCAAACCTGTTTTGCTTCGTGTCATCTTGCTTCCAAGGCGAACACGTTGCCGCTGATTTTGATGCTAAAGACAACTCTCAAGATAATCATGTGTATGAAAGGGGCATAACTACTTATTGATACATGTGAGTCGAATGCCAAGCTTGAATGTATCCCTGATATAGGTTACTCCGAAAGCCCCGTGCCAATGTAATCACACATTTAATGTACTGGTTCTTTTAAACTATCAAGACCTGATGAATGTTTTTTATGTGTTTTTTAGTGTAAACCCGTTTTGCATGCACATTTTATTTGTCTTGTAATAACTTGTATTGAATAAGTTGTAATTACAACTAAATGAATTTCGAAATAAAAAAAGTTGTAATTTTACTTTTGTTTTTTAGTTTTACATTTTGATTGAAGAATTGTCGTAAAGATGTGATTGACTGTTGGCGCACTTTGCATTTTGAGCTGCATGTCCACTTGTATACTGGATGAGTTGTTTGGACAAACTGAACATTTGGTTGAAAGGGAGTTGGGGAAGATTTTTCTGTTAAGGTTTCTTTTGCCATACTGGTGTCTGCTAGCACTTTATAGACTCTTCCATTATTGTCCATGGAAATTGATGTTGGTTGTTCTTGCGTATATGTTTCTCCATTGAAGAAGTATGGTTATGTGCTAGAGTTGTGTGAAAACATTCACCTGCACAGAAGTTAGAAAAGGTATCTACAATGACGTTTTGCTTGTTTACAAGTTGTATTTGTAGTTTCTTTATTAATTTAGTCAGTGGTTTCATTCTGTTTAAAAGTAATATGGAGAATACTTACTTTAGTTTAAATGTGCTGTCAATCAGAGCTTCAAGGACAATGTTTCTCTGGTAGTTTTTAAGTGCAGAACATGATCTTTCAGTGTTTTTTCATTAACAGATTGCTGACATCTGTGCACCAGAACATTTGTTTGTAAAATTGACATTTTTGAATTTTTTACTCTGGCTACATCAACATAGGTAGATATACCTTGTGTTTGATGTTCAGGAATGCTTTGCTTACTACATATTACTTTACGTTTATATTTGGAAGGTGGTAAATTACTGCTTTTTAGTGAGATTTTCAGTTTGCTTGAATGAGGTTACTAGTTTTTCTGTTTGAATATTTTCTATAAATTATTTTTTTCTCCTTATTTGTATCTGCTCCAGATTTTCTTTGTTTTCTACAGAGTTGAGTTATAGTAGGGATTGTGTTGTATCTGTTGGAAAAAAGATAGTTTGGACATGATTCATGGATTTCTTGCACGGTTCACAGTGATTTTGCCCTGGTGAAAAGTGAATTTGAACTGCCAACACCAACTCCGATTCATGGAACCGTGCAAAGGGTATTTTTGCAGTGTAAAGTCTGTGCAAAGTCATTTTGTACTGCAAAAACCACTATGCACTTAGTTTGCATGTAATTTACACTGCAAAAATATACTTTGCAAGGTTCCATGAATCAGAGTTTATGTCAGCAGTGCAAAGTCACTTTGAACCGTGAAAATAATTCCATGATTCGGGCCCTGTGTATTTTAACGCTGAAGAAGGCTTCTGTGGGTGTTGGTGTAGAGACATTAGGGTTCTGTACTGACTTAATTATGTTAGTAAAATTAAGGTGACATTATTAGTATATTAATATGTTCACCTTGTAGCAGTTGAATCATTTTCCTTCTTCTGTAGGTGTCTTTGCCAATCTTCTTTTTCTTTGCAAATGTAAAACAAAGGTTGTTCAGAGTGTCATAATGTTAAAGTGGTTTAAGTAGTAAGGATGTTCATGCATGGGATATTGCTATCTTTTTTAGATGTAAGGGAAAAGATTTTGCAAATATTTCTGTGATACTTGTCACTGCATTTGTGATAATGTGGTGGTATGTGTGGGCACTTCATGCAATGTGGTAGGAGTGCCTAGTGTGAAATGTTAAAACATTCACTTGATAGATATTGCTGTAGTAGCATTCACTTGCAGTTTATTTCAATAGGTGGGACATGTTGACAGTATATGGCAACTGGTTGTACTGGTTGGAAAACAGGAGACGTTCATATATAAGGACATGTTTTCCCTTTAGTATTGCTGTGTTTAGCAGGAGTTTATTGAAAATAAAATAAATGCATAGGCTCAATATAAGCCCTGCCATTTTTTTTTTCACAAGGAAAATGAAGTTGCAATATTTATGTACAATAGTGCTAACTGGCAGATGGTGTGGCCAGGTTTATATGTTGACATTACATATAATGTGGTAGAAGTGCCTAGTGGGAAATGTTGGCACTGCACAAGATGTTGATAGCAGTGGATAAAAGGAAATCGTTTTGCAAATATGTCTACAGTAGTTGAAACCGCATTTGTTGGAAGATGGTGGTATATGTGGGCAATAAATGTAATGTGGTAGTACGTCAAGTAAAAAAGTGGAGTCTTATATGTAAGTAAAGTGGATGCATTTTAGGAATGCCTATTTCTAAAAGCCTTTGGGCCTCATCACGACCTGGGCGGTAACCCTTAAAATCGGCGGTAGCGCTCATAGCGCCGATTTTAAGGGTCCGTCGGATCACGACTCCAAATACCGCCGGCGCAATAACAGCCGGCGCAAGGACAGCCGGCTGTACAAGTGCCGGCCACAAGAGCGCCAGGAACCTTTAGCGCTAAAACATCATCGATCAGGAGTCAGGCGTAAGTGCTATTAGCGCCATAAAGGTGGCAGAAAATCCGCCGAAAATACCTCCAGCAAAAAGCTGGAGGTAACAGTACACAGGCCACAGCAATGAGGGCCCAGGTGTAAGCAATGCAATCTAGAGGCCTACAAAGGACCCACCCGTGCACAACACCCCCTCCCCAACCCCATTACACCAGCAGGAGCAGGGAGGAGACAGCAATGAGGGCCCAGGTGTAAGCAATGCAATCTAGAGGCCTACAAAGTACCCACCCATGCACAACACCCTCTCCCCAACACCATGCCGCCATTTTGAGCCGGGAGCCTTGATGTCGATTTCTACCTGCTGCGCCTGGAGCTACAGAAGCCAGTCAACCAGGCCAGGGCCCTGGGAGTGCAGAGGGCAGTGGGGATGAGGGGAAGGAGGAGGAGAGCAGCAGCACCAAGGCGCCCAGCCATCCCCAGGGTCAGGCCAACACCCTGGGCCCTAACTGATGGTCAGTTGGTGACAGAATATCGGCTGGACAGGGCAACCATCACCCAGTTGCTGGACACAATCCAGGGTGACATATGCAGCCGCATAGCCACCAGCACGGCAGTACCTCCCCTAGTGAAGCTTGTGTCTGTGCTTCTCTTACTTGGGACTGGCAGCTACCAACATACCGTTGCCATGATGCACAGGTGGAATGGCCCAGTCCGCATTCAGTGCCTTGCTGGCACAGGTGCTTGATGCACTGTTGAATCATGTGAACGAAAACATTGCATTGCCAGCCACACAGGCGCAGGTGCACCAGGTAAAGGGTCAATCCTATGCCATTGGCCAAGTCCCGAATGTAATAGCAGCTCTGGAGTGCACACATGCGGCACTTGTACCATCCAAACCACATGAGGCTGCCTACAGAAACCGGAAACAGTACCATTCCCTCAATGTGCAGATGACATGTGGCCCTGACCTCACCTTCAGCCACTGCTGTGCCCGCTACCCAGTTATCCACCCACGACTCCATGGTCCTACGCAACAGTACCCTGCCAGCGTACATGGAAAGGCACTGAGGCCAAAACACATGGCTACTGGGTGAGTACAAATGTATACCACAAAGCATGTCAATCCACAACTGATGGTGCCTGTCACAGAATCCATAATTCCCAATGGTCAGCAGCATCACAGCAGCATACACATCCAAGCAGCTTGCCCGATGAACTTTGGACAAGTCCAACACAGCAGAACACACCCATGCAGGATGTAAGACATGTGGTGGCACAGTGACATATGGAAGCCCCACCACAACAAGGCATCCTGTGTGAGTAGCACCATGGCTCCCAACACTGACACAGTACAAATATCCCAGCCTGGCCATCCGACAGCAATGAAATACCAAACCATCAGCTGGCACATCCACGAATGCTCCACACATAAGTAGGCCGAGTGATGACAATGCACATCCCACAAACACTGTCCCCAAAATGGCCATGGGAATGCATGGAGAACAGTACAGAATAGTGAAGAGCAGCAAATGCAACTGTAGGCCAATGGATTAGCAGTGACACATGAGGCAGGCACTTCTGTCAAGCATAAGTAGATGGAAGGGCCCCCTCATCCTGCGACATGTGAATGAGTACTGTTACATATCGAAACATAGCCGTACCAAGTGGAGAGTACCCCATTGATTCAATCGTGCCCATAGGACAGCGCACTCCACAATGTCATAGTCCAAATGACAAATATTGCAAAATCACACTGATGACAGGGCTCTGTACACCCACTGGGCTTACCTTGTCCCCATACCGGCTTTCTCTCCCCTACGGATGAATCTGGATATCCCCAGTACACGTGGCTCATTACCCCTGTGCGTCACCGACACACCGCTGCGGAGCGGGCATACAACCTTGGCCATGCCCGTACACGGATCTGCGTGGAGAGGGCATTTGGAATTTTGAAGGCACACTCCCGGTGCCTCGACCGCACGGGAGGTGCTATGATGCATGCACCAGAAGAAGTTGTGAAATCTTCCTGACATGTGCCATGCTGCACAACATCTGTTGTCGCAGAAATGTGCCACTGCACCCTGATGCTCATGTGCAGCCACCTGAGGATGGTATTGAGGGCGATGAAGTGCCAGAAGGTGTAGCACATGCACAAAGGGTGGGCCTGAGGGAAGGGAGGTTGGCCAGACAGGGATTGATTGATGGATTCTTGTTGAAATGGGTAATAGGTAAATGGTGACTTCTACATGAAATTGCATTTGTAACAATCACTCCTGTCCATGCATTGTGATTTTTGTAACGTGATTTATTTTCCCTCAAACAATCCCCCCTCCCCCAGTGAACACCCAACAATCACCCCTCCCCCCAGTGAGCATCCAACAATCCCCCCTCCCCCCAGTGAACACCCAACAATCACCCCTCCCCCCAGTGAGTATCCAACAATCCCCCCTCCCCCCAGTGAACACCCAACAATCACCCCTCCCCCAGTGAGCATCCAACAATCCCCCCTCCCCCCAGTGAGCACCCAACAATCCCCCTTCCCCCCAGTGTACAATCCCCAACTGTGCTGTTGCCTGATCAGGCCCACACCAATGATGCCATGCACCGCTATGATGGGCGCGGGCGCTTCCCTCTCCCAGGACCCTCCGGTGTGTGTGCCCTCAGGTGGCGCAAGGACCGGCGCCTTGGAGATGGTTCCAGTGAACCCTCTGTTGGTGTGGTTGAAGTTGAGGGCACTGAAGTACTGGCCATCATGTGCTGGCGCATGAGGGCATTTGCCTCGCGTTGTTGTTCTGCTAGTGCAGGCACAGCCTCCGTGAATTCACGTACCCTTTGGCCGAAGCCTGTCAGGGCAGCAGTGCATTGTTGCACGACATGGCATGTGCGTGCATTGTCCCGGGCAATGTACTTGCATCCATGCCTAATCGAATTGCTCATGGCCTTAATGTGCCGGCTCTGGACTTTGGCCATTGCTTCCACCCGGGCCTTTTTAGCTTCTATTATGTCCAGCCGGCCCATGACTGCTGCCCCAGTGACAAGGCCCTCTCCTGGCGTGTCAGGTGGTGGACCGCGAATTGGGCGCTGTCGGGGGGGGGGCTGCATGGTGGCATGCCACCAGACTGGACTTGGCTTCCTGGCTCTGAACGATGGGCCTCTGGGATCCCATACGACGGGGTGTCCACATTGGGCTGGGGTGTGCTGCAGCGACACAGCCACATGCCGACTCCCTGCCTGCTGTCTGGCTGTGTTTGGACTTCCATGGGGTGTTGACACCCCTTCCCCATCACTGCTGCTGTGGGTGTGTACTGCGGTGGCATGATGCCCACGTGGAGGTGTTACTCCTACATCGGGCTGCGATTCCGGCCTCTCTCCCTCGGCGTCGGGGCTCTGGATGTTGGCTTCCGGTGAGCTGCCGGTAGCCTCCCTGCGGCCATGTGGCTGCCGCTGCTGTCTGGCGGGGCTGAGTCGGGGTGAGGTGGGTGTTCCCCGGTGTTCTCTCCCATGGATGCGGCCTCTTGGGGGGGGTGGTGCTGGTGGAGGCACGGTGTCGTGGGCACATTGCCGGTATGGCCTCATCGTCAGCATCAACGGCCTCTTGGGATCGACGTGTGCCTGTGGTGTACACAGGGGGTGGTTTGAGTACAATGCTACATACATTTGTGTGATGCAGGTCATGCCAACAAGTGTGAATGAAGACAGTGACAATGGGGCATTCAACTTGCATTCTGTACAGTCAACATATGGTGCTTGTTGTGGATGTGCATGGAAGGACACTGCATGGGAAAGCGTCGTTGGGGTGGACTGCGCTCAGGCTTTTGTGGTTGTGTTGATGCACAGTACCACTTTACGTAGCTGTCCTATGGCTATGGGAGTCTATCCCCTGCCCCTGTCATTCATGCACTGCACGTACAGGGTCGTCTAGGCAGCACTGACGTTCTAGGGATGTGGCCCCCACTTACGGGTGTATGCAGTGCCTCAGACACATGTCTACACTCTCATTCAGATGCATATATTCGGGGATGGGACTCACCTGCCGTTGGATCAATGCCAGTCCCTGCCTCCGCTCCACCGATGCCCTCAATGGTCCCGACATCAATGAGGCCCATCAGTTTCTCCTCCCATGGTGTGAGGTCGGGGGGTGGTGGTGGGCCTCCTCCTGTGGCCCTGCTTGCACTCCTGTGCTGGGACAGGATGCCTCTCACTCGAACCCGCAGGTCATTCAGCCGCTTGCGGTAGTCTTCCCCATCCCGGGGCACGCGGCCAACTGCACTGACCCTTTGTGCAACACTTTTCCAGATTTGGCCTCTGTTTTACGCTGCTGCAGCTCGTGATGGTGAGTCAGTGCCTCATCCACAAGGACCTCAAGTTCTTGGTCGCTAAACTTGGGTTTTCTGACCCTGTCCATGGCAGACTTGGCCCTGGTGCGCTCCTGACTCATTTTCTGCCTTCGAATCAAGTGGATGGCTTCCAGTGCCTGAGATATCCGACGGATTGTGATTTCCAAAATGGCCACCGCTTCATTTCCTGTTCCGGCGGTGACGCGTTTCCCGCGCGCTATAATCGCGCGCTCAGAGCACGCGCTATTAGCGCGACATGGCGGTAGCGCACAGTGCGCCGGATTTAAGGGTTTGCGCTAATCTCGCTAACGCCTTGGGCCGGGGCGCGTGCACGATTAGTCGTGATCTGGCGGATTATCCGCCGGGTGCCTTGGCGTTAGCGCTATTAAGGTCCGGCGGATAATCCGCCACATTTACCGCCCAAGTCGTGATGAGGCCCAAGTAAAAGACATACCATGCATAGGTTTTGAACAGTAGTAAAAGTCTGATATTTGTGTTAAGGCAAGGAAAACAATGCACTTGATAAACACTGCTGTGGTAGTATTAATTGCACTTGATTTGAGTAGGTGGGAAATGTGGGCACTATATGGCAACTGATTTAATTGGCTGCAAAACGGGAGACTAATATGTAAGGACAAGTTTTGCCTTTACAGTTGCTCTTTTTAGCAAGCGTTTAGTGAAAGGCAAACAAATGCATAGGTGCAATAGCAGTCCCACCATTTTAACAATTTTAAAAGTAAGGAAAATGTAGTTACTATAAATTTATAAAATATTGTTAAGTGGCACTTGATATGCGAAATGTGTTATATGTTGACACAACATCTAATGTGGTAACAGTGGCTACTGTGAAATGTTGGTAGTACATGGCACCTGATAGCAGTGATTAAAAATCATCATACCTTATGAAGGTGCTGGTACATATAAAAGTATCTGGTGAAAAAATGCGAGCATACCTGTCTTCTTAGATGCAGCTATTGCTGAATCTGCCAATAGAAATGTGGCACAGTTTGAACTGTAGTTTGTGATACAGTAGGCTCTGAATCAGAAATGTGTTCTCACAGTCAAAAAGGTACATCTGAACTGTTAAACTAAAGTGACAGGTTTACATGTGGACGTTTTGGATGTGAATGATGAATATATGTTTGACTGATTGAAAGTAGCCAATGAGGGAATGTTACTCAGATAAAAGTGCTGGAAGCATGGCTATGAACAAGAAGACTGTTTGGATGTTGGATTCTTGGATTTATTGGGTGAAGGTATATGCAGAGCACCTTTGCATCTATGACAATGTTGGATTAGAAGAGGTGTAAGTGTCATGGCATGGAGTGCGTGGAATGACATTTAGTCAACTGTTACACATGTGTGAAGATATGTCACATTTGAAACATCGAGACATGATTGTAGTACATTGTGGAGGCAACAGTTTAGAATATGTAACTGGACTATTGTTTCAGTTTAACATGAAAGACTTGTCAAACTATTTTCAGGAACAATTATTCTTTTTCCTGAATTACTCAAAGACAAATGTGGAAAAGCTCAAACTAGTTTTATGCACAAGTCAGGCACGATATTGGAATGGCATCTTTTCACAATGAGAATATACAATATGATGCAGTGAAAATGTTTTGAAGAGATGGAGTATATCTAACTAATGTTGGAAATTTGATTTTTCTGTCTAATATCAAGAACTAGTGGTACCACCCAGCGTTGCATGGTATGTAGCTGACATGCACGTGGGGATCTCCTATAGCTTTGTGTATGTTAAATTGTGTCATAACTTCCTATTTTTTTAAAATTGCAAAACCGTCAATCTCTCGAAATTGCCTATACTAAAACACTGTGCCGGTCCCCACTCCACCCCTGTGCAGGGTGAATGTGTACGGTTGGTCAAATGTCACTATCGCCAGGTCAACAGTTACAAAATCGTCAGTCACCCAAAATCGTCTATACTGAAAGAACAGGGCCAGGTGCCGCCCTGTGCAGGGTGAATGGGTGGGGTTGGTCAAATGTCACTATCACCAGTAAACCGCAGACTAGTATACTGATCTTGGGCCAACTTTCAGCCCACCTACTTTTATGGGGCTGGAGCTAACCCCGAACATACAAATTCAATTTCACAAATGTTTTATATATAGATGTTTTGAAACAGTTTTTTGTGAAACAAATTAAAAAGAAAGAAGACTATGTAGAAAAACATGCTGTAGAAGTAAAAAGAAAAAAACACAAAACATAAAAAGGCTCTAAAATAAAAAGGAAAAAGGCTCTTTTAAGAGCCCTAAGAGCCACCACAATACAAAGGAAAAAAGTAGTAAAGTGAAGTTAAAACACCTCCTTTTTTACACAGTGTAGACTATTTCACCATCCACGGACTAAATAGGAGAAAAAATGAAGGGAAGTTATGGTGTTGGGTGGTATAATGTGTAATGGAAGTGGAAAAGCATTGAGTATGGCTGAAACATTTTTCATGCATGTTACCCTTTATGTTTGTTTCTTTGCACGAAAGAGAAAAGTATTTAGGACCGAAAATCATTTCTGTCACTGTTTCTTTATCTCTACTATACAAAAGCTCCATTATTTCTTGAAGAAAATGTGGGAGAGTCTTATGAAGTCAAAATACTTTATGCACAAATATAAAGTAGATAAAGTCTATAGGATTATGTTATTATTAGTTCTATTTTTTAACTGTGAAAGGAGGTTCCCAATGGAACTTCTTTTCTCTTTTTAATTTTTTTTCTTTTTTCCTGGAGTTAGGGAGAGGCAAGGAGGGAAGATGGAGGAGGGAAGGGGCACCAAGCACTTATAGGAAGGGACAGGTGGACAGAGGAAGATGTTGTGCCTAATATTAAATCCAAGGTAGGGGTCAGTGCTCCTCGTGCTCCTTCAGAGCAGCTTGGAAAGGCGATGCAAAGCTGCTCCCCCTTGCATAGGACTGCATTGCAGTACCTACAGAGAACTGTTGTCCATGAAAAGAAAGGATCAACAGCCTCTTGTATGGCCTGCAAGGCAGCTGGAATAACCCTCTTCCCCACAGGAGTAGATTGTGTGGTGGCATGAGCAGATGAGGAATATGGGGTAGAGGATGTGAGCCTACTACCTAAGTAAGGAACAGCCATCCCCAAGGCACCCTGGTGGAATGTGCGGGTCTGGTGGCGCATGGAGTTGTACTAAAGGAATACTTCCCATGTTGTCCATGACTGAGTGTGGCTCCACATTCATTGCATTTAACATGGGCAGTCTGATCCTTTGGCACGTCTCCACAGTGATGAAAAAACACCACACCCATGGTTTCTTTTGAGTGCCCGGGGTGGTAGGTATCTACTCTACCTCATCTTCTTCTTCATCCTCCTCTACTCCAGTGCCTCTATTCCCCTGTCCAGGTCCTCCATGTGGTGGTGTTGGTGGTGGCCCCTGGGAAAGAGGAATGGCCATGACAAATGCATTGCAAGTCTCCTGCATTTTCCCTGTGGATCCCAATAAAAGATGCCCTTTCCTGGTCTGCAGATTGAGAATGAGTAAAAGAAATGGGTGAGTCCCTTTGGAGGATCTGCTTGCAGTATTTCCCCCTGTCCGCAGAATTTAGATTTTAAAATAGGACTTGGAGTGTTCTAAAAAAATAAGGGATCAAGTAGGAATAGTACTAGGAAATGTGGATGGGTAAACATTCAACTTCAAAAAAACTAGATTGGCTGAAATGTTGGTTTCAAAATATCTGGGTAGCAAGGTCAGTGGTCATGGACACGACATCATGCCACACGGGCACAGTCAAGTGGTGGTTTTCGAGATCATCTGCGATGTTGAATACTGCATAAAAGATTGTAAAAAATGTATAGAAGCATTAAGAATGTTCCTATTAGGCGGGGAATGGTAAAGTTTCAACTACAAACTTTCTTAATTGCAAAATTGTGGTTTCAAAACATCTGCGCAGACCAGGCAGTGGTCACAGACACAGCATTATGATGTATGGGCGCGGTCACATGGTGACATTCACAACCGTCCGCAACGATGGTATGACGTCCCTGGACTACGACGCACAAACCCAATGGGCCACTGCATTCAGGGACTAATTAAAAGTGTGTCATGTGGGAACAGACATGTCCAGAAGAGGTGGGATGGCCTGAAAATGAATACCACAAAATCTAGGATACTTACGTTTGGATGCAAAAGGAAAAACAGGGTGTACAATAAAAGAGTGGTTTATCAGAGGGGAGAAAATCCCATAGGTAGCGGAATTCACCTATTTGGGACTGTGTTTGAATGATAGCTTTGGGGATGCGCAACAAGAGAATCCCTTAGGTGTAAGACACTAAATCTTCACGCTCAGGCTATCATTAGTAGGAACAGATTTTGTAAGTTCACTCTGATTCCGGTAATTGAGTTTTTCCGTATGAAGGTAATGCCTACACTGACTTATGGGGCAGAAACATTGCTCTCACTTCCAGTGCCCGTATGGGGACAACTAGAAGGGCCGTTTTGGAGGAAGGTGTTATGTCTGCCAAATTGTGTGCCTATCCAGATTATTAGAGCAGAATTGGGGATGACAACCCTGGTTCGGCAATGTTAAGGTCCTCAGAGCCCCTACTAATGGCTTGGAGTTCAATATGCAAAGACATTTTGGCTGGGTTGGGGGAAACTTTGGAGTCTTTATGGTTACATCAAACCAGGATAAAAAAGAAATTGTATGATTTGGATTGGACCCAAACCTTGGCGCGGTGAGCTACAGCAAAGGTCTTTGGTAACAACTTTACTGACATTAGAGCAAGGGGTACTCTCCCTCTACATATTTTGAGATTTCCATGTAGATTTAAGGACCAGAACTTTCTAAGAGTTACGATGAACATATACCCTACCAAGGAAATCATTGAGATTAGCAAGCCAGCTGATCAAAGAGTCTACAATTGTAGGCTCTGTGACTCTGATCAAGAGACTTTAAGATATTTGATAAAAAAGTGTCCAGGGGCAAAAGATCTCCGTTCTAAATGGCTGGCACTATATATTTAACCATGTCAGATGAGGACTGTTGGAGGACACTAATGTCGAGCACTCAAAGCTCCCTAACCTTAGCTTTGCTGGCCTTTTTTAAGGAACTTTTGAGCAAATTGATCCTCCTCTGATTAAGCCACCGAAAGATGGGTTGGCCACTAACGGGGAAACGGCTGGCTCATAATAAGTGGTTTTGGCATGGTAGTTACAGCCTAAAGTTGGCTGATGGAGATCTGTTCTGTTCTGATTTGACCTGTTTTGATCTGATTTGACCTGATTTGATCTGATTTTATTTGATGTACATGTATTTTGGTTTTACATTTTTGTTGTTTTTGCATGGTTTTGTAAATCTAAGGTTTAAGTCTTTTTAAACAATTGCTTAATAATAAAAAATAAAAGAATAGGTGGGACATCTGTGAATGCCAGACACCCTAGTGTTGTCACAGTGATGATTGTATACAGACACGGACATGTGTGAAGTCCACAGACTATTAATTGGCATTTTAAAAACCCAATTCTTTACATTTATATACATAATATGAACAATAAGTACATTTAAGAAAGAGATAGGGAATCAGAGTCGGAAACATAAATAGGGATATTTGGGGTTTCTAGATTGTCATGATCAGGTGAAGAAGGGAGTGAAATGTCATCAAAACATCTGTAATTTATATTTTCTTGAATTGGTTTAGGTGACTGCTGGAGGAAGGAGGACAGGTAAGAGTAGGGCAGTGAAAATCAACATTTCTAATTACATGAATGTTATTTATTTTTAAATAAATAAATACATTACATCGATTTTAACATATGTCACAAGTTCTTTAAATTGAATACTAAGTTCTTGTAAAGGCAAGTTGGTTTTTTGATATTGTAGATTTGGTAATTGTGTTTTTCGTTGTACTATTTCAGCTTCTTCATGGTGAGTTTTGGGTGTGCTTTCTTCTTCTACATTATGCAGTATAAAAAAGAGAAATTACTATTTAAATAAGTTACATTATTTGCTTACTTTATAACATATAATGGTCACTATTAATGATGTTGCCACCACTCATATAATCATATCATCTTTAGGGAAGTACTCCTCCAGCCACTAAAGTGTACTTGTCATTTCTGTCAGAATGGCCATAATTGCGTATAAATAATGAATGGTTACAATACAAAAAAAATAAAGTTTACTTACTATTTTGTGAGAGAATATTTTGCCCTGTGTGGTCGCTGTGTCTCAGTGTGGGTAAAGATGTGCAGTGAACTGATGATATGTGGTGTACAGTTATGCTTTGTATTTGGCATGCTCCATAATATTGTGTGCTGAATCACAAATTAAGGTTTACATTTGTAAAGGTTTAATTGTACATAGATGTATAATTTGTGTGTACTAAATATTGGTAATGTTGGTTTATTTATATGTTTTTGTCATTAGAAAGGTACAAAATATTATGTTGTCCATTGTGCTTTTGGGTTATGTTGATGCTACCTGATCTCAGACCGGTCTGCGGATGTCTATACTATCTGTGGATGGAAGAATTGCTGCATTGGAGGGGAGAGTGATTTTTAGGTGTAACCGTTGAAAATGGATATTAGGAACTGCTAGGAAATTGGGGTGCACTGGTAAAAAGCTTTGAAATTCAGTGACAAAACATTGTTTTCAGGGACGTTATGGCTACAAGTAAAAAAAAACAAGAAATGTACGAGCTATGGTAAGCTATGCAACCATAACTCGCACCATTGCCATGCACTGCTAAGACTAACACCCAGGACATCAAAGATGACATCACAAATGGTGACTAATGTGATACATCAGACAACCACAACTAACCACATTTTGAGCAGCACAGAATGGCACATGGTGCACATTCATTTCATGACAGGTAATATTACACTTGCATTCTTCTATCAGTAAAAGAAAGACAACATAATTAGTAAGAGAACATAACACAGAAACAAATACCATCTAATAAAAGTAGCTGATATAACTAACACACAGCACTTGAAATAATATTTTACTTATATAAATATGTACTGACACTTATGTTAACATCAGCCAGACTCTAAGCATGTGTACAGAGTAAGTTATGCAATCAAAAGGATACAACTGCACAAAAAGGTGTCTTTATACTTTCCAAAATAGTAAAAAAGGTTATTATGTGCAAACACAACTAAAGACTCGATATCAGCAATATCAGTAGCACAGTTAATGTGAATAAGGAAGATTCATTGTGGCATGCATTCCATGATATATATATTCACTGAACAAAGTTTGTTAAAGAGATGTTATGGTTAAGTTGCCCTAACAAAAAGCCATCAAATTCAGTGAAAAAACATGGTTAAAGGGACGTTGTGGTTACAAGTAAAAGCAAAACCCCCTGAAAATCACCAGTTATGGCATGCTAATCAACCCTAACTCATGCCACCTCTGTGCGCTGCTAAGACTAATACCCAGGACATAAAAGATGACATCACAAATGTCAAACCATAATGCCCCTTTAACAACATTTTTTTCAGTGAACTTTGTGGGTTTTTGTTAGTGCAACTTAACCATAACGTCCCTTTAACTAGGTTTTTTTTTAGTAAACATAGGTTTTTACCAGTGACCTTTCAATCTGCTACAAATACCTTATAATATGCCCCCCCTCCTGGATGTCGGCTGGCATTTACAAGGTTCAGTATCATAGGGGAGAACCAAAAAATGTGTACCCAGTAACCAACAAACAGATGTACATAAAATCACAACTAATGTTTACAACATGCAAATATAGTTTTTTGGTACACACTGCAACTGTATCCCTTGTCCTCAGCAGTCAACCTCAGCAAATTCTAAAGATATTAATGAAAGACGATCTTCTTCCTCCCCTCATAATTATTGTACAAAAGTTTCTGCTTCTCCCATTTATGTTTCCCATTTAGATACCCCATCCATTTCTTGAATAAATATATTTTTTGTACTATAAATGTTTTGTTTACTGTTGTGTGATGTTTCCTATTTATTTTAAAACACCCATTATGAGTCTGCAGACACTACGACTGTCTGGGGTGTCTGCACTCAAAATGGAGGTGTCCCTGGACCGGCGCGATGTCTGGACATGTCATTTTTTTCATGTGACACACTTTTAATTAGTCCACAGACACTGCACCTTTTGTACTAACATTCAGCTCGTGTGTGCTGCAATTCTGCTCCTATCTGCCCATTCTTTGTTAATCTGGCAAGTTTTTACAACTTTTCAAGGCCTTTTTGTGACCCGGTAGTCCGTGGACTACCTGACAGTTTCTCTAAAGTGACCCACCCATTACTTTCCCTCATTCTCAATCTGGCTATCCATAAGCGTTGAGCGCCCGTTTCACTGCTTGGCAAATTCTTTTACATCATTTATTCTTGGAGACATTGGCATCTCTTACAGCCATTGTTTCTTTCCAGCCACCGCCACCACCGGTCATCATCAACAACATCATCCAGAGGGTCTGGAGAGGGGAACAGGCGTGGTGATACAGAAGAGGAGGATCAAGAGGAAAAACAGGATTAAGTGGAGGAAGTCCCTGTCACCAGTACTCGTAGTGAGTCGTGGGTGTGGCAATTTTTCACAACTGTCAGAAATGTACCAAAGTCTCATGCAAGCAAGGTTTGATGCACTGTGTGAAAAGTTGTACTCAGTTGTTGAAAACCTTACTTGTTTTCCTACGGGACTACTTCCATGAGGCACCACACCAAATCGACCCACCTGACTGCTTTGAGAATGGCGATACCTTTCACAGGAAAATGTAGGTTAACTTCCTACACCTCATCATCTTCATCTGCTCTGGTCACCACAAAGGATACTCCTTTTGGGCAGAGGATCCCAGCTGCGGATTCACAGGTGATACAATATGCTGTTGACCTTTACCTTTTGATGGTCACACTGCTATGCATGTACTGTGAAGCACTGATCTGTAGGGGGGAGTAGTTTCGCAGTGCTTTTGAGGCATGGTCAAGGAGCATGAAAAACACTGCCAGCTACCTGATTAAGGCCCTCCCAAAATCTTCCTCTCTCAACATGTCTCTTCGTCCATGTGGGTAGTGCCTCTTCCCTCCCAACCCTCCCCTAGCTTGCCTCTGCTGTAAAAAAATGGCAACAAAAAAATACAACATTGAAAAAATACAAAAAAGGTCCCTTTAGGAGCCACCATTAATAATAAAAAATAGAGTCAAAAAAAAGTCACAGGCCTGTGTGCAGTCTGCAAAGTCTGCGTATAACGCGGTAGTCCGCAAACAGCGCAGTAGTCCATGGACATCTAAAACATTACAGGACGTGGGACAGTTAAAATCATTTCAATTGTTTTACCTTCAAAAAGGGTGGCTCTTCAATGAACCTTTTTTGTGTTTTTCACTTTTATATTTTTTGAGAATGTTTGGTTTTGCAAACTTAACTAAGAAAACATTTCACAGAATTTAATTATTTCTTCTCACTTTCACAAAAACAGCTTCAAAGCATTTTGACAATTTTCCACAAAAATCTGATTACCCACATCAGTTAGATGGACTCCATCTCACTGAGAAATGTTGGGCCTATCAAATTTAATGTTCTCATGAAACAATGGCATGCCAACATGCCAACATCTCGAACAAAAGCACACCCATCTTTATTGATGTTGTGCCTCGCTTTTTCAATATCCGTACCAAATGAACTGGAATGCATCCACATCTGTCTCTGGGCAATGCGTGAATAAATAATTTTCAAATTAGGGAACATTTCCTTTAACTTTCCCAATGTCTCCTTCATTGCAAACTGCAATGAAATGCCAGTCATGTTCCCCAAACTGTTCCCTCTACAATCAACAATAATAATGTCTGGATGTTTCAATTAAACCATATTTGCACAAAATGGGAGCAGGTCCACCCACTTCATGCTTCACACTCTATACCAGAACGCTTCCAATTCTGGGAATCCAAGATTTTTGGCTATTCCATCAGGCTCAACATACACGTTCAACCAATGAACTTTCCTCGGCTGGGCCTTCCTCTGAAACAGCCTACCTGCCAATCTGAAACTTGAGGAGAACCATCTTCAGTCTGGAAGCACCTTAAGACCTTCCTTTTTGCTTCTGCCTTTGCTCTATCCCTCCCCTGCTTATCTGTCTGCTTTGGTACCGGGAACCTGGTTACCCTCTGATTTTCGGGCCCTGGGCCCTGCCCACCCAGCCATAAACCTGCACTGCCGTAGAAAGTTAATCCTACAAGCTCTCGTGGACAGTGCAATCCTTCTCAAAAGGAAGTTGTTCATATTAGTGTTAAATAGGATGAACGCACTAACAAAACTAAGTACCAAACTACAAAAGAAACTCAGCAATAAAAGGAATGTGAACAAAAATAATTTCTTACATGTTTGTGGTGGTGAATGGAGTCACACAACAACCACATATTTTAATGAAGAAGCATACAAACAAAATCAAACAAACACAATGCCATCCATAACAGTGGACGAGGGTATGAGAAAATCAATACTACCATTATGGAACAAGAAACACTGCTTACAAAACTATCGCCTGAAAACTCAGAATTACCTCTCGATTCAGCAGAACCACACCTTCCTGTACACAAATGGCCGTGCACATCAATGTGGGCCGTGCACATCAATGTGGGCCATTCCAAACAAAGCTTTCAAATCTTTACGTCAGTTCCTCAATCAATATGTAAAAGGTAAAGACAAAAGTAAAATATGGATATTTGTCCAGTGCGGAAAGACACAGAACTAAAAGGACATTCATTAGCCTGCATTTCTGGGCCTATTTGCAAAAGTACCTCTTATGATATCAAAAGAATATCAATACATCATTCCAATGTAAGAATGCAAACATAGATGTGCAGTACATTGCAGACAATTCAACTGCTGTTGCACGATTTGTTACAGCCTACTTAACAAAAGCAGAAAAAACAGAGCTTCAAGACCTCTGCGATGACCTAGCATCAGACAAAACATTATCACAGGAATTGTACAGCCTAGTCATAAAAATGCTCTCTCATAGAGAATGTGGGGCCTATGAAGCAGCAGATCGGTTAACTGGCACCGCTTTGTATGGAAAATCACACGACATAGTATGGCTCAGTCTTGGTCCTGCAAAATCTAGAAAAAGAGTGCTAAAATCATATGAGGATATAGAAAACATTGCCAGAAATGATCCCAACAGCCAAGACATTCTAAAAAACTATTTACTGGACATATACTATGCGAACAGGAGTAGCACTCTGGAAAGCATGTGTCTATAGCACATAGCTCAAAACTTTGCATACAAAAATAATGTAAAACCGATGAAAGCAAACGTAGATATAGAGTGACTGATTGTGAAGGGAGCTAAGTGAAACTTACCAAACAAAGCTTAATTAATCATGTAAAATTGTCATTAAAAACGCCTCAACAGAAAGAACTATATTATGTCTCTGTTACAACTGTACAAACCATGGAGAAAAGAGGAAGACATACTACATAATTATGACTGCTATGAAGATGCTTTCAAAGCAAATGAAAGCACTATCACCGATGTGAACTTTACGCAGTACAAAACAATGTTACACAATGAGCAGCAACAGGAAGAAGAACTTCAGGCCCAACTAGATAAGGACTCTTCCGACAGTAGTCAACCTTCTGTAACAGGAAGTCAAGAACCACTAGGACAACCACTAATAGCAAATGAGGCAGAAGTAGCTATGGCAGAAGTATCAAGAAGATATAGAAGACTTAACTGTACAACAAACAAAATTTAACAATGATCAGCGCACCATTTTTGAAGACGTAACAAAACAAATTGTACATGGTGTACAACACGAAAATAAAGAATGTACCTGTCAAATTTACAAACCTATACTGCTGTACGTCAGTGGTGAAGCTGGATCAGGGAAAACATTCTTAATCAAAATCAACAGCAAGTTCCTTCAACAATTGACAAACATTAAACTGTCAGCTGTTGTAACGGCCTCCACAGGCTTAGCTGCCAACAACATAGGCGGTGTGACTTTAAACCGATTACTACTGCTTCCAGTAGAGCATTAAAATAAATTAGACTACTACAAACTTTCTGCAGAAGCTGCAATGGAGTTACGTAGAGTATTGAAACAAATGAAAATGCTACTAATAGATGAAATGAGCATGGTCTCCAGCCTAATGTTGGCTTTGATTCATCTCAGATTGCAAGACGTACTTAAAAATAATAACGAAGAACTCTTTGCAGGGAAATACATTATTGTTTTCGGAGATCTTCTACAATTGACACCAGTGGAAGGTGAACTGATTTTTAAAACCTTAGACCACAAACTCTGCTGGAAAACTGTTGGTAGCATAGGTAATGTTAACCTTTGGCAACATTTCCAATACAGAGAATCAACTGAGAACATGCGGCAATCTGCAGATCTCACTTATGCCAACATTTTAAAAAGTATTAGAGTTGGTGTATTATTGCAAGAAGCACAAGTTGTATTGAAAAACCGGCATATACATGCACTTTATGGCGATAATGCATGTGCAACTGATGTTATAGAACAAATAGCGCACAAACATGTCATTTGTATGGCCTTAATGCCAACTCTTGCAAGCTGTTTCAAATTCAATGAAACAATGTTAAAGAAAGAAATGCAACCAATAATAGAAATTAGCGCCACAGACAAACTAGACGTACATGGTATGAGGGTACCCATGTGTGAGCAAGCCACAACAAGACGAAATAGTTTAGAAAATTCAATCTCCAACACAGCTGTGTTGGAAAAAATATTGAAATTATCCTTAAATTGCAGAGTAATGCTTAAACGTAACCTTGACGTAGACCAAGGGCTAGTTAATGGAGCACTGGGCACAGTTGTTGGCTTTCAATCATACCCACGTGATAGCAACATTCAGTTTATAAATATTCACTTTGATAAAGTTTCAGAAGTGAAAAGGATAGGGCGCTCAATTGCTCGATTCCTTCAATTCAAAGACATGTATGTACGTAGAGAGCAATTTTCTCTAACTCTTGCATGTGCAGTTACCATTCATAAATCCCAAGGTCTTACCCTAGACAAAGCATTGATAGATATAGGAAACACTGGGCCTCATTACACGGAATGCGGTAACGGTTTACCGGTACCGGTAAGGGCACCGGAACCGGTAAACCCTTACCGCCTTACTACGAGGTCTCTTTGCGGGACCCGACCTTAACGGCTGGTTAGACCAGCCGTTAAAGTTGGAACTCGCAAAGGGACCTTGGTGCTAATTACAGTACTGCAATTTGCGGTACCATAATTAGCCCCTTCCCCATTCCCATTGAGCCCTATGGGGCAAAAATGGAATGGGGAAGGGCCATGGAGAAAGGGGGAAATTCCGCCCCGCCAACCTTGGAATAGGGTGGTAATTTCCCTTTTCTCCATGGTGGTACCGGTATGGTACCGGCGGCAACCATGGTGCTAATAGCACCATGGTTTACCGCATTCCGTGCAATGAGGCCCACAGTGTTTAAGGAAGGCATGAGCTACGTAGCATTATCACGCTTACGTACACTTGACTGTCTATTGCTAATAAACTTTGATTCAAGTAAAGTCAAAGCTGACATTCCTTGCATTCTAGAATACAATAGATTGCGTTCACTGTACACCCCTCATCTGAAACAATACCCTGTTCCAGATAAAGTGAAACGTGGTAAAAGAAAAGTAAATGAAACAGAAATGCAACATAATTCAACAGCAAATTCCGCAAAGAAAAAAAAAAGAAGCTAAAGTTTCATCAATTGCGGCAAACATGGAACAAGCTATTAGGGAATGTAAACCAGAGACGTTGGCAAAGAAGCAACAGAAAAAACGAAAAATGCACTCCGATACAGAACTTGCTGGGCCATTCAAATTTGCAAATGAAAGTGGGGTAAGTTGCTATGCAAATGTAGCAATGAATATTATATTTCAATTGCCACCAATTGTTAACAATATTTACCTGCACAGTACAGACCAATTGTGTTTGCAAATGTTAGTGCTGCATAGAAATTCAACAAGCAATCCTGACAACACACAGTGTTCATGGAGTAAGGCAACAATTGGACGACTGTGCTGGAATGGTGAGATTCACTATGAACTCACAAGAAGATCCACAAGAATTTCTATTGTGCATACTATTCGAATTACGACGGCCATGCATCCAAGACTCTAGGCCCTGGCCACAACCACTGTAGCATTTGACACCCATGGTGGCGTACTAATGAATATAATAATAGCCATCGGAAAAAATAATGCATTCACGGTATGTTGTCAATTCAATGTTGCCTACCAATACGCGTGTGCTTTCAACAGTTACAAGTTTCCTGTCCACTGCATGGACTGAAGTGCTATCGTTATTACACCCCACATTTACTGTGCGTACAAGGTGTCCATAGAAATTACATCATGAAGACCAACCCCCAGAACAAATGCATTGATCACCCATGACTTACTGTCTGAACCTTTCCCAATGCTCTGTGACACAGCAGAAGAGTTTCATGAATAGAGCATGTGGACGCTGGTTGTTACTCTGCTTTCGGCGGATCCAAGATGTCAGGCGCATCCAAACAATCTGACGCAGAATACGTCTCGCAGCAGCTAATTGGCAGAGACGTCACGTGTCCACGGTCATGACGCCAGCCCCTTAGCCAATCGGTATCTTGTTCGTGGACCGAACAGGGAAGTGTGACCGCGGAGCCGACATAGATATCACTAATTTTTTCAGACCTACTTTTTGACAATTATAAAGAGAAATACTGCACGGATGGTCATAAAATTTACAAAAGCACGCTTTCTGGACCAAGCCCCTGTACCTGCCAGCGATTTCGTCAAAATCCGTCCAGTGGTTTGACCTGTGCCGTGCGCAAAGTTTTTTCCCGATTCAGTCTATGGGAAAAAAAATACGTTTTGGGACCCCCCTATAACTTTTGCTCCCCTCTACCAAACATCTCCAAACTTTGCGAAAAAATTCAAAGTGGCCCATATACTTTTTTTGCAAAGTTTGGTGAGGAATCGTCCAGGGGGAGCGAAGTTATAAGCCGCCCAAAAAGTGCTCTTCCTATGGAAACAGCAACTACTATATATATATATATATATATATATATATATATATATATATATATATATATATATATATATATATATATATATATATATATATATATATATGGGGTGTGGGTGTTCGGGAATAGATACAAAATTAAAGGGGATGGTGGGGTTGAGGGGTAGCCCCCCCATAAATTATTTTAGAAACAATCTGATTCATTTTCTCGTTGAAATATCCACAGAGAAAAACCCAGCGAAATTGCATCCTGCGATGAAATGACATGGAACCAATAAAAGATATATTGCAAAATACAAATATGCCCCACAGACTGTGCTCTCCCGGGCCCCACTGTCCTGAATTGGGCTTGCACTGATTAGTCCCAATCTACTGCCCAAGATGTGTGCTTCTACAATCCTATTGATTGTACACTCCCACAAAGGTTGTGCTCTCCAAGAGCATGGTGCCAGTTCACTTGAGTACTACTCAGCAGAGTTACAAAAGCTAGTGGAGCAAGATATGATTCGGGAAGACAAGGAGCACGCGTCGATGCAGCCCAGCACAGTTACTACTATCTTCATCCCTAATAAAAAGTAGGCTGTCCAGTAAGTCATCGTGTGCATCACATCTCCTCGCTCTATAACCATTTCAAGGCTATGCTTGCACAAGCTTTGTAAATAATCCAGTCTGTCATTTACAACTGTGCACACTCTTCTTTTGACTGGAATGGTGGTGTGGGGGAGATCACAATAAAATCAGGGTGTCCCCTTAACCCACATACACTGGGGACTACTATATAGCAAAACAAGAAGCCATGTCCGGTGTAAAATCGAATGGATTACAATATAACGAATCCCAAAAAGTGTGTATTTTACTTTTCTCTGACAGGCAATGAGGGTCCACCTCTTAGTAAAGACATTGTACCTAGGAACCAAATGCAAACAATCATGGAGAAAATAAGGATATATTTCACAAAATATATAATCAATACATAAACGATGAACGTGCCTAATTCATCTTGATACAACGAATCTTAGTAACACATATATAACAGACAGTGAAGAAACATGCTGGTTTGACATTGACAAAGTCAAGAGACATTGTTGAAGTACACAAAACAACCTCAAATGGACATGAACGAACATTTTGAGGGTGGTGTACTAATCCTATCAGAAAGAGTGAAGTGTAACTATTCAATGATCTTCTCCTAAAGTTTCATGGATCGACTAGTTATGACGGATTGGTTGAGCAATACTTCTATTTCATCTTTGGGGGGCACACCAGAGCCACGGGATGCTCCCCACATTTGGAGGCTTGCGGAGAAGCATGTCATTGTAGAAATGAATGTGCCCACAATCTCGTCTACACACAAGACTTTCATGCACAGTGTGATTGTAACCTGACACAGCCCTTTGGTGGAGTGGTCAATGTTGGTGCACAAGACGTGCACTTCTTTTGATGTAAGGAGGCTAATTATAGGCAGGAACGCGCTATGGAGAGGCACTGGCCTTTAGCTGATCTGTAACTCTGTTGAGTAATTGAGAGGAAACAAATTAATGAAGTGTTGGCACACCTTCAATAGCCTATGGTTAGGTCACCCTTCTGTCTGGCAACCTTGAAATCATAGAGGTCCAGGGAAAAGAGTCTGCAACTGCAGCACTCTCTTAACAAGCAAAGTTATGGTAGGCTTCCCTTTATGTGATGATTTAGTTTTCACCTCAATGACATTCAGATATGTGAAATTTGAACACGTATGGTAACTTGTTTTTTTGAATAAATATTGATACACACACTTATGTGTTGTTTGTTTTATGACAAATGTACTATGACACTTCAAAAAGTCAACTCGAAAAAAAAGTTGAAACAGTATAATGGCAAGAAAACTGTTAAAAAAAAGCAAATTCACAGGCCAAACAATAAACGCTTTGTGAGTTTGATGCAATATAGTGTCTTTCTATCTGCATGATGTTTACTGGTGACACAGAGATATCCTTGTCGAGATTACTGTAAAAATCAGAATATTTGCATGAATGTCTGCAAGTACATAAATATATGTGGCAGGTCGCCGCCCTTGTTGCAAAATGTACTAAGTCCATAAGTCCTCCCACTATTAGGGCTATCCTCTAGTTACTCGACACCTTCAATGGCGACCGAGATTTCTGATATCTAGGGTCTTCATTTAAAAAAATGTTTTGTAGCAATCAAAGAGCATGTCATAATCTGCATTGGATTGTAAAAGACACAAAAAGTGGGGGTTCTTTTTTTAATGTTTATTTTCAATTACTTTCATTTTAAGGAAGAGACATTGCTACACCAGAACTAATTACAGTCAACGTCCATCTAAGGGAAAACCAATGCAACCAGTGTACAGGAATGTAAAGTATACGAGGCTTCCTTACCCAACCACCCCCCTCTGGATGAGTACAGACAATCTTTTACTCAGGAGGGATACAACTCTTGAGGTGTTGTTTGGGTATTTACACACCCATTGACTGCCCTGGACCATGTCATCACAATGTCCTTCCCAGCCCACGTCCTGCCCCTCCGCGCCCAAAACACATTCTCGTAGGATTTTTCTGAGCTAGGTTTGAGCTAGGTTTAATTGCCTGCCAGTATTTTTTTAAAGCAGTCCTCTGAAAATTAATGCCTTAAGTGTAGCTTTAAAAGATGCTACTGGTGTAATAAAAATATCCTTAACAGGTCTGCTTTCAGCCAATCGATGTATAAGCACTCTGTGGGCCTGATTATGAGACCAGCGGTGGCCGTTCCGGTTTCTGGTGCCTGGGAATGGGCAATTACTGGGGCATTACGCCCCCGGCAGACCCGGTAATTGCCCATTCCCGGGCACCGGATAATTTTGCTCCCCATTCCCATATGAATCCCATTGGACTCAATGGGAATGGGGAGGCCGGATGCACCGGCACCATTCATGAATGGTGCCGTTGCATCCGACATGGTCTGCTTGCGGGTGCCGGTACGGCTGCCAGGTCAGAACTGGCAGGCGGAAAGGCACCGCGAGCAGAACTTGTAGTTTGCCGATCCGGTAACAACAGTACCAGCAAGCTTACCGGTACCGTTGTTAGTGGACAAGCAAGCTTATAATGAGGCCTTGTGTATCCTTCACTGAAGTGCTGCTAAAACAAGCATTGGCTAAGCAAACAGTTTTTATTTGGTTAAGCATCGGTATAAGGAATTTGCCAGTCACTGCCATTATATACTCAAGAACTCACACCATTTTGCAGCTGCTGCCATCAATGGTCAATGATTAGCACTACGGCAGTGCCTGGCAAATGTCTTTCCCATGGTTGTTGCAGTATCATTGGGCCTCATTACAGGTCGGGCGGTCCGGAATTAACAGTGGCGGCAAACCCGCCGCCACTGTTAATTCCGGACCGCCCGATCCCGAGTCCTGCAGGCAGGAGGTGATGTTTCCGCCCGGTCTGACCTGGCGGGTTTAACACCACCCACCTGCAGGCAGACATGGAAACACCATCACAAGATGGGACTCAATGGGAATGGGGATTTACCGAATTCCGCCTCAGGAATTCCCGGGACACCAGGGTTTTAATGCCCTGGTATTTCCGAGAGTCACGGAGGTGGAATGGTAATACGAGTCCCGCCTGGTAATCGCCGGACTCGTAATGAGGCCCATTGTCTTCTTGGGGAGTTGAAGAGGACCAGTATTAGTAATGATTTGCGAAAGTGGATATATGTGTTTCTCCGTCAATGCCTATCAGGCTATTATGCATCACTGTAAAAGAAGCAGTCACGTGGATTGATTGGGCTATTGTATTGTCCTCAAAGGAAACAATCGCTGAATCGAGTTTATCATTTCACTGAAGTCTACCCATTGAATCGTAAACACTTAAATGCACGTCAAAGCTGTTGGATGGGCGAAGAAATAGCCCTGAGGAGATGCATTTATTCGTGTTCGTGTAAAAGGCGCAACTCATTGATTATTCAATGGTAAATAACATGGCACAGAGTTCACAACGCATTATTGGAGTTTAACAATGTAGACGTATAAAAATGACAAGCAAATGTGCTTTCTGTACCAAATGTATTGCCTGCTTTAAAATATTCATCTTTTGACACAAATAGAATTCACCAGCCTGTTTTATAGATTGCAATATTTTACAGATTTCGTATCTACGAATTTGGAAATGTCTGACTTCTAAACAGCTAAATCTGCACACACGTTCCATACCATTACATGGCGAGGTTGTCTTTCTATAGAAACGCATTTATTTTTTCATTTTCAAGTGCTTAATGAAAAAGACATCACATTCACTAATTAGACTCATCATCCTGGGTAGCAAATAACATCACCTGGGAGTGCAGGAATGGACCTTACAGAACACCTGACACTCGCCAGCGCCCAGTACACTCCGCGAAGAAGAGCGTCATAACTGGTTTTCCAGATAGTGATCTACCACGAGGTTTCATTCTCCAGGAATTATGCCTGCGAAGAACATATGCGACTGCGCCATTCTGAACATTATGATGACGCCAGAGGAAACAGGACTGTTCTCTCAGCTTTTACTGTAAATGTACTTGAAATATATATGTCTGGAAATGATACTTCAAGATTCCAGCATAGATGTCTGCTAACTTGCCATAGTCACCAATTATGAACAAGGTGCATAGGTCCTGCATGTGTAAAATGGGTCTGTCAGGAGACAGGAAGCAGTTTTTTTCTGACATGGCAGCAATTCCGTACTGTCATTGTGACCACCAACAATGAGAAATCATGAAATTGAAGATTTCGTCAGTATGATTTGAAAATATGCGTCACTACAATGTAGAGCGGACATCTTGTTCTATATATATATTGTGGCATATGTACTGACCTTTGACGTTTTTTTTGAAAACACAGGAACCCCAATTGAGGGCAAGAAACAAATTCAATAACCCTTCAGGATGTCCTTTGTCCCTTCTATTCCTCTTGCTTTGCTGAAATACCTGACGGTGTTGCCCCTCAAGACACTGCAGTGCATGTGACACTATTTATGGGGGGGGGACAAACAAAGAGACTTAGGAGCTATACAACCTACTATAGAGCCCACCTACAAGGAGAGGGTCAACATTTTCCAGGTGTCAGGCATGCAAGCCATGCAAGCCATGCAGCTGGCTGTATAGGTTGGACTGTAAAACCATGCTACACTTGCTTATCTCTGAGATGGACAAGTTGGGGGCCCAACATTGTAACAGGAGGGCAACCTCACCTACTTTTAGTTCAAGAAGTACATTTAGTTCAAGACCTGCATATTATTTCTGGATTATATCATAAATTACTAGACCTCCATGTAAAAAAAAAAAAAAAATCTTTAGTGGCTAAACACTCGTGTGCAAAATAAGCAAAGGGTGTGATATTAATATCATTTTGTCCATTTTAACACTCAATACACATGTGCCTTGGCCCACTCTACTGGTCTGCCTCTGGCCTGATCAAGCTGTTTCAAGGAAACCTGGCACAATGTATATATTTAGCTACCAGGTTCACTACCAATGTTTCTGCTGTGTTTTTGCAACATTCCAACACATTTCAAACATTTCAAATACTAGTGATGCCTCTTGCCCTTAAAATGGACTTCAGGTTTTGCGCCCTAAGTAATTGCAATCGATCACAAAAAAAAAAAAAACAACAAAAAAAAACAAGTATGACTTGTTTCATCACCAGTTTCGCACAGTGGCCATAGTTTCGTGTTACCTGCCCTCCATGTGCTCGTGAAACCTACAAGCTTGAGGGTGCCCATACAAACTCCAAGTATAGTGATCTGGAACAGGCTGGGACAATGACACTAAAATACTCTTCAAACCCAAAGTGCCCCTTGGCCTCAAGGTAGCATGGCCCCAGGCTCATCCCCTGGCACAAGATCCCATGGACCCCCTACTTTCTTGTAATGTGGCCTCTTTAAGCCTTACCCTTGTAGCCTTGACCAATACATTGGGCTGGGCTCACATCCCGGGGAGTTGCAGTCTCCTGAAGGTTTCCTTCACATGAATGTGCCACAGTAGGCTCCTCCTCCTCCTATCCTTGGCCAACATGTGACTCAATGCTTCCCTGTAACAATCAAGGCCCTTAGTTGTCCACAGCATGAGCCAGTACAAAGCTGCTCTAGCCGAGACATGATCTATTATTGGGTACAAATCTACTAATAGATGGATGATTACATTTGGTGAACCCTATGGTAGCCTCAATAACCTTTTAAGAAACACATGTTCTGATACGGCAAGTTTGGGGGCTTTGCATACCTCCATACATCAGCCCCATATAATGAAGATGGAACAGCCTGTTTCTTATAAAGTTCGAGGGCCGGTGAGACTGCTCCCCCACCACAACGATTATGAAATACCTTAGCTTCACCACTACATTTTTCTAAATTTACCCAGGCCTTCATTAGTTGTGCGGACCATGAACAGTGTTCTTGGAATCCCAGTCCTAGATAGTCAATGCATGCAACCTCTTCTAAACTGCGCCCATCCACCATTACATTCAGAGTACATTTATTTGCTGTTCTTGGTTTAAAGATCATTGTTTTCGTTTTATTCTGGTTACGTGTTAATCCTATTGCATCACATTTCCTCACACAGGATGCCATTGTGCTCTCAATACCCACTGGCAAAGTTTCCAAGAGGACTTCATTGTCGGTGAAGAATAACACTGGTGCTTTGTCTTTTACAATCCTTGGTGCATCTAGACATTTCACAACCAGTTCTCTGATGGCCTCATCAATAAACAAGCAAAATAACAATGAGGCGAGAATGCACCATTGCCTGACCCCACGAGTGACTTGAAAAGAGTCTCTAACTTCCCCTCTGAGGCCGTAACGTACTACTGCCTCATTTTCAAGATACAACCTTTTCATGATATCAAGTACATGCTGGTGAATTTGCCTTTATCTTAGAATACTCCGAAGCAGTTCTTGTGGAACACCTTGACAGCTGCCTGGAGGTCCATGAAGACTGTGTAGTGTTTCACTCCCTTAAAGGTTACGTACTTCTCGGTTAATACGAATGGTCGAAAACACTGGTCAATGGTACTTTTGTGTCTCTGAAATCTGGCTTGTAATAAGTTCAGTGTACCGTGACTATCGACCCAGTCCTGGAGGTGGTCCAATATTGGTCTGGTAAATATTTTTTCCCGTATTGTCGAGCAGAGAAATGGGATTGTAATTTGTCGGATCGCCCCTTTCACCCTTCTTATAAATTGGGGCGGTGACGGCCTTGCACCAGAATCTGGGCACCAGCCCAGTATGGATTACCACATTAAAGACTTTCATCATGGTTGGTGCCCATATGCTCGGCACGTCTTTATACAGGTCTATAGGGATCTTGTCAGGACCAGATACCTTACCTACTTTTTGGTGTAAAATTGCTTCCAATACTTCATCCATCTCTTGTGAGAAAGGGGCTCCTGGGATATGATTACTCTCCTCCAAATGGATTCCCTCATAATTATCCTGTAAACGTATGCTGCATACATTTGAAAAATGCAAGTACCATTCTTCTTGATTAATAACACACCGGAGTGAGCCCTCCCGAACCATACTGTAACCAGCTTCCAAAATGTTGTGGTATCCCCTTGCCAAAAGAGTTTTTCCCATTTAGATCTCACGTGGGAGGCTTTCCTGGCCCTCATCAAGCTTTTATTAAAACCTCTGTAGTTCTTCAAATGGGTCTTGTCTACAATTGGGCTACTTGCCAGGCTGTCCATGATGTTTTGTTTTGCTGCCCGACACGCATCATCATACCATGTATCCCGCTTTAATGCGTGCTTTCTCATGACTTTTTGATGTTGGGTAACATGGGGCAAGATGCTCTCTACCATTTCTTCAAATTCAAGCAGAATCATGTGGTCAGGACTACTGGTTCTGCAAATGTCTTTGATATATCTAAAACAGGCCTCATATATCTCTGGTTTTCTTTCCCTTTCCAGGATGTAGAGCCATTTTAGTGTTTTACGGCCATGTTGTACTACTTTAATTCCCTGGGTCCTGTATTGTTGCTGAGTACACTCCGTTCCACGCCCCCCACACAAGAGGGTATCTGTTGATGGTTTATGATTGCTATTAAACCTGTTCAGGACCTCAAAGTGAACATGCAGACCCCAATTCTTGGCCTGGATCAGAATGTAATCTGTAAATGAAGAGGATTGCTGGCGATTATTTGTGTCTTTGGCTGGCCCATCGAGGGCATATATTCCACTGCATGCTCGCATTTCTAGTTAGTAAATAATGTGGGCTATGTCCAATGCATGGGTATGTATCCTTTGCAGGGGATCTGCTGTAAAGATGGTATATCCCATGTTTGAACCTGGTCCTTCCCAATCCCTCAAGTTCTCTGATTGGTTCTAACTGCAGGTTGAGATATTCCACTATTACTATATGGGCTACCTCTGGGTCAAGTAACTCTCTGCTATCAATAATCTCTTGTATCTCTATAAAGATAACTGGAGGATCTCTAGCACTAGGTCTGTTGGAGACATTGAACAGGAGATACATATGACCATTGGATGCGTATACCACTAGGTGCAGTAGATCATCATGTCCTGTCAGGCAAACCACTACCCGCCAATTCATGTTTGACTTCACCATGTTATCAATCCCCCACTTGGTCGGCCTAGGGGACCCTTTTGTGCATTAGTAAAATATGATTGGTATCCGTGGAAGTCAATGCTTTCAATAGCCCAGGTTTCCTGGAAAAACACCAGTTAAAAGCCGCTAATAAAGGTACAACAATTCGAGTCTTCCATGTGTCTAGCTAATCCAGCTATATTCCCCAAAAAAAAAAAAAACTGAGAGCTAGATGAGACGACCCTAACCTCTTGTTGGCATCAAACTACACCTTTGAGACCTTCCCCTGAAGAATGTACTGAATAAACCCGGTACTTTGGGTGTATTAGTGATGGGCTATCTCTCAATGCGGGTTATGTGGCATTCCACTGGTTATGTCCCCAGCACCAGTTATGTTGCCCTGGACATTTCTGACAGGGCTGGTTGTTGGGGACAGTCCTCTCAGGGAGATAGCAGACTGCAAATATGCCTTAGATCTTTGGTCTGTATCATAAAACCCTTCAGCAAGATATCCTGATGAGAAGTCTATCAAGACCCTGTCTTTGTTGCTTTCTTGCATTGTTTTCCGTGAGCACTTTACTATGTCCTCCCTAATTTTCAAAGTGCAGCCTTCAACTGTCCTAATCCAATGGATGCATTTGTTGACCAAGAAATTCTGGTCCTCAAAGGCACGTTATACAACACAACCAATCCCAGCATAGTCGGTGATCCCCTCCCAGAGTGCAGCATACATGCTTCAATTGCCTTGCCCCACCACACACCTTGCCACATCAGTATCTGATTCCCTGTGTACCTTCGCAGGTCATTGTCTAACCTAATGTTCTTAACGGCCATGGTCGGAGCAGATCTCTATGGTCGTATGGGGGAACCCCTCTGCCCCTGCTTAAGGTTGCTCTGCTCATTGTCCTCCAGTTGGTTCCTTGCAATACTAGCAAGACCAATGTCCCTACCATTCCCTAGACGAACAAGTCCTTAGTCTGGCCTAAGGTCTTGTTCCTCCTCGCTACTTATTTATTTATTTATTTATTTATTTAAATTTATATAGCGCGCAAGCAGCCCAGGGGCATTGAGGCGCTGTTACTTGCAATAACTTAGTTACATGGTACATATGATAGCGATTGTTGATACATTATGAGTAGTACAGGAAATCATACTGTTGTTACAAATATAGCATTTGGGCTATAATTACAAACCTAAATGATAAGTATTTGTGCTGATGTGTCGGTCCTTATGTGAAGAGGGTAGTTTTCAGTGTTTTGCGGAAGGTGGTGAGGGAGTCCTCGCCACGGATGGTGGGAGGTAGGGCATTCCAGAGGGTGGGCGCGAGGTAGGGGAAGCTGGACCCACCCGCTTTTACTCTTTTCACTAGTGGCACAGAGAGCATGTTGGTGTACGGGGATCTGGTTGGCCTGGTAGTGGAGACAGGGTGGATCCTTTGAGAAAGGTAGGCAGGAGCAGTGAAGTGAATGCACTTGTGGGTCAGTGTCAGGGCTTTGAATACGATCCTTTCCTTTATTGGGAGCCAGTGGGCTAGTTTCCTGGCTTCAGAGATGTGTTCTCTTTTAGCAATGCCTTGGGCTGCCCGGAGAGCATTGTTCTGTATTACTTGTAGTCTCGCTAAGTTTTTGTTGGAGGTTCCAAGAAAGAGTACATTGCAGTAGTCTAGCCTGGAGCCGGTGATGGCTCTGGCTATGTTGGTGCAGTTCTCTTTGGATAGAAAGGGCCTGATTGCGTTGATAAGTTTAGCATGATATGCAGCTGCGGATGCTATTGCGTTGACTTGTCTATCCATGGATAGGCTGGAGTCCAGGTAGACTCCCAGGGTTTTGACAGAATCGGAGACCGGGATTTTAATGGAGTCAATGGTGAAGTGGCTAAATTGGACATCTAGGTTTTTTAGCGTGTCGGGGGAACCTACCAGGAGGAGTTCCGTCTTGTCAGAGTTGAGGCATAGTCCGTTGTCGGCCATCCAGGCTTGGGTGGTGTTGTAGAGGTTGTTGAGGGTCAGGGAGTCGGTGTCATACTGTCACAGGCTTCACTGTGTTAGCCACAGCTCTACGCTCATACAATTTGTCCACCTTTTCTACCCATGTTGACACTGTGCTCTTGAGGGTGCTTATCTCTGCCCGCAAGAGTACTATAATAGCACCCAGTTCTGCATTGTCTCATTTATTTACCGCCCCTTCATCTACTACTGCCATGCTTCCCTTTGCATTAACCACTTCCATGCAGTTTGATGATTTATTTCCTTTCCCTTTCTTGTTGGCGCTTGCTGCCTGTACACCCTTCATTTTTCCCCCAAGGCCATTTTTCCCCATTTCTCCCAAATCATTATTACACAAGGGGGCAAACCTATTAGAGGTAGAAATGCTTGGGCCACTTGCACTAGCAATTTCTTGTAACAATTGATAAATTACCTTACCTTACAGCTCCCCCGTCACTATTGGAGACTCATCCAAGGCAAAAGGTTTCAGTGGGTAGCTACAGCTAAATGGATCTGAGGAGTGAAGTTCGATCATGTTCCCTGTGATTTTACCTTCCAGGGGATCCTTACCTCCCAGCGTAGCAGCCGGTAGGACAACGTTTCTTCCACCCTCTTGCCCATCCTGCATTCACACTTCAAGGCTCTCACAGTGTCCTTCATAGGACCCTTTGCCTTCACATTTTGAGTGGGCTTTGTTGATTAAACTTGTGATGATATGGTGGAGCACGGGCCTATTAAGTCCATATTTGTGTTCTGGGTGACACAATTCAACCCTGCATGGCCGCTTTTTTTCAGCAGGTTTTTTGTGCCACCAACTTTGGCACCATTCACCAATTTGACACTTTCTGGGGTGTTTTGTTACCCACTGCTATTGTGGTTCCTATTAGTTAATCTTGGGATTGATATATCCTCCAATAGTGTCTGTATTTCAGTTATTAGCACATTCACCTAATTTATGGGTTAGAACATTTTATACATTTGTTTTGATTTATCCGGTGGTGAAATTGAGACGTTAGCTTTCCTTTTTTGTCATTGTGATGTGGTGGTTATAAGTTAGGTTCATTAAGTCCTTCTTTACCACTACACCAACTTTGTTGGCCCTTCACAAGCTTATTAGTATAGTCAGGCCTATCTGTTCCTAGATAACCACACCCTAGTGCCCTGCACTCCTATGGGTAGTAGTTATCACTCAAGATCCTGCCTCCACTAAATCCCTCCCTACCACTAAAATCACATGATATCACTCTTTAACACAGTATAAGGGTAAATGGTAATCAGAAAAAGTTTGAGGAGTTAACCTAACACCTTAAAAATGATGATAGAATAAATTCACAAAATATTTGTTAAAAAAGTCAACAGGTTCTGCTACGGAGGCAGCAATACATGCAACACGAGAGGTATTGACCTCTGACAACTAATGTAATGGGGCGGATCAAGCCCTCGCCAATCCAACTATCCAGTACTTACTGACCTGCCTGCAACAAGCAGGACCTAGGACAATCTATCTATATTACCTACCAGCCTAGAAAAAGACTTGTTTGGTCGAAACACGTGTCGGCACCACCTGCTATATCATCAATTGATGAAATTCAAAAGAATAAAAGATTGGAAATAATTGAAATCATAAGCTTTGTGGAACTGCATTTTTCAGATACCGAAAAAGCAATGGGGTAAAACCCAGTTTAAACAAACAGCACACGCGCCGAATGAGTTGAAACTATAACAAATTCTCGCTGGATACACACAATAGGCACCACGAGCACGGGCCTTCTTACAAGTTTCCACCAACTGGCTGCTAGTGCACCGATAACAGAGATGGAGGGCGCAGTAACTAACAGTATCTGTATTTCCGTTGAGTGAGAGATCTTGCAGGGTCTACTGGGGTCTTCTCCTTCAATACCGAGCGCACCAGGTAGTACAAAATGTCAAGCATCTTATGCTATAGACCAAACTAAGCCAAGTCATTTAGTAATGGGTCTTTAACAGTCCCCACAATGCAAACAAAGAAAACAAACCTGGCTGTTTGAAATACTATAAAACAATTCACAGCACAAGTAAGGGTGACATCCAGCAACCTTGACTCCAAAAGCCCGTGGCTCACAACAGCTGTCCTTTCCCGCCAGGCAACGTTACACAGGTAGATAGTCCTGGATGTTAAAGACTACGGCTTGTCATGTGATAGTTGCAGAGCTGATGGACTGGTCTCCCGCGGCTCCCAATAGCTGCTCTGTCCCGCCGAGGACTGCTAGGATCTACATTTAAATGTTTATGCCTCAGCATAGGCAATCGGCTTTATTCCCCAGACATAGTTGTCTGCATCACACTTCTTTATTGCGTGAAGTACCAATACAAACATATGTTCATATTGAGTCCTGCAGGTTGGAAAGGCATGATTGTTATTTCTTCTTTTTGAACAAATGTGCCCCGAAGTTGTTACATTGTTGCAACATGCATCCAGTAAATCTCCCACCTTCCAAGTCATTATATTTGTCTGACATATTTGACAGATCGGTGGAAAAATTGTTGCTTCTGCTTGTTGTGGAATGAAAAGAATGTGGCGATTCAGATCTTGGACCCATATTCACAGAGAATTTTACTAATGGGGGTTTGCCATTATAAAACGCTTCTGTGATATGGGGTACACTGACCAGCCCAGCAGAACTCCCCTGCCTCACCAAACTACATCTCAGCAGCCACCAGCAGAATGGCTGTGCTGGCTCTGTTGAGCTTTATCGCCTTGCATTAAAACTGTTCTTTGCAGTCTCCAAAATGATGGCTGTGCTGTTTTACCAGCCACACATGGGGCAAGATGAAACACAGAACACCCACGTGAATTGCTGCCAGTATTTTCTTCAATTGCACCAAAGAAGTGAATTCAAAGGCAGCACTGCTATGCTGCTAGCTCAAAACTTTTTCACTGAGAAAGAAAATATTCTGCCTTTTAAAATGACAGCACCATGATGCTCTTTTTCATCTGTTCAACAGTACAGAGTCCTGATCCAGTGAGGCCCAGCTAGGTCCCTCCATATTCAGGTTGTGCTCCAGCAAAAAGGGAGCATTTCTCGCAAAATGACAGGCTGTGCCAGGCAAGATCTGGGAAATAACAAAGAACTTCACTTCAATCTGTACGCAAAACGCTTTCCTTTTTCCAACAAAATGACACAGATAAACCCTTCATAAGAAGCTCTCTCTCTCTTTGCTCATGTCAGTTTCATGGGACCCTTGCTTTAAACAGATTCTTGTGTAGTAGAAATTGACTATGGCCATGGAAATGTTCAGAATAAAGATACCAGGAAAAAACACATTGTAAATTGACGGCCAAAGAAAATTAACCATGTGTAAAATTACAAACAAGAAAATATCTTTTTAAAAGTGAAATGTTGAATTGATGCCCTGTCCTTGCATAGAAATGTGATGCGGGTTTGTTTTAAAACATATATAGGATAATTAATTCCAACAGTCTTGCTTTCTGGTTCAGGAAAGACAAAATTAATAAATAAATGCATTTACTGTGAAACCAGAAGGACAGGTTTTTAGGCCCTGGCTTCAAAGGACTGACTACAGGATCTACCTCCCCCCAAGTGTACCAGCATCTGGGGCATATGAATAGGCAAGGGTGAAGCATCTCACACCCTCATCAGACTTTGTGGCAGTGCTTCAGCTGGGTACAATGGATTTCTGGGATACATAGGTGTGACTTTTCAGCTGCAACTCCCCTCCCCTCAAACTTAGGAGCTTCAAAGACAAATCATTGGCAACACAGGGCTAGTGCCTGACAGTTGGCTGTGGGTTGAAAAACACTGCCCTTATTTGGAAGACAATGCTGGCCCATTTGGGGCAAAAGACTGTTCTGAATTAACAAACTTTAAGACTTTTATTTCAGCAACTGGAAAATGCAGGAATGCAAAGGTTTAACAGTTTAAATGTAATTTTTGTGGCAATTAAACAAGATACTGTGGCTTTCCCCAGCATGTATGAGGCGCAAACGGCAGAAAAATGTAATTCATGGGAAAAGTGTACATGGTATAACTTAGAAATTTAATGCAAACATGTTCTGTGATAATAGGTACACATATATAAAATTGCAGAATTTTAAGTGAAATATTTCCCAGCAAAATTGTGAAAGATTATTAGAAGGGCAGAATGATACCATATAAAATTGGGAGTTGGAATGCCATGCTCTGTGTGAAGTATGTAATCTGCCTATGTGATTTTCAAAAGTTCCACAACTGTAACAAGGTGCATTTTTGGGTCAAATTATTTTGGCAAAAGTGACTGTGTGATGACTCTATACCTCATAAAAACACACCCCATAAAACTGGGTCCACTCCTTCAGTCCAATCTGCTTCTAGGGAGGAGGCAAAATAAATTGGCTGACCTATCTGATACTTAGAGGTAGGTCTAGCTTAGGTCTTCCCCCAGAGTAAATCATGTGATGTCACTTGCCTTATAAAAGGTAGAGGCTCACAGAGACAAACACACTATCTTCTGAATTTTCCAGCTCCTGCCTATCCAGATATTCCATATCCACTCTGCAAGACTCCAGATTCCACTGCCAGGCCAGAGCATAGCTGACCCTATCCAGGCAGGACCACTGATCCAGAAAAACCCCACTAAAAATCACAATAACTCAGGGAGAAAGGGGAAAGGTGGCTGAATCTTCATTGGGACTGTCTAGGGCTGCCTGCTTGCCCTGCTACCTGCTCTATCCAGCAGAGGGTCCGCTGTGCCGTGACTAGATTTTTGCCCAGCTGTTTTTTAGGAGTGCACGCCACTGTGACCAGTGACCAGATATTGCCTCGCTGTCCATAAACTCGGTCCGCTGTCCAAAATACTCAATTCAAGTGCTTGTTGTGAATATTTCCCTTCCCCAACAACCACAAACTGCATCATTGTTCTGTTATCTTGTATGAGGTTCCCTCCCATAGAAATCCCATAACTGCCTTAGCAGAAATCCTTAAAACTGTCAGAATCCTCTGTGCATCCTGTCCTTGATCTCTAAGTGTTAGCGCCATTCTTCCACTCATTTCTGTCTTTGTGTTTGATTAAATAAATTAATTCTACCTACAAGAGGCACACAGCATGAAGGGGTTACAACTGCAGCTTAACCTTCTTATTCATGGGTGGCGTTTCTCTTTTCTAGCCACAAAAATGTAGTTTAAGTGAAACTTGTCCTTTCCTTTCCAAACCGAGTTTTCCCTATCCACTGGTTTCATTTTTAAAACCAAATTTCCTTTCTCATGGAGAATCTCATCCTGTCAGTAATTTAGAGTCACTCTTTCACTTTCATATTATCCCTGTGATGTACATTTGTCCCTCAGCATAAACACCACATTGCGATTTTGTCTATTTCACCCTTTTTTCAAACCGTTTTTACAAATTAAAACCCGGCTAAATTAGCAAATGCAATTTCTATGCGTGTGATTTGGCTGCACTGTGTTTTTCACTTTCAAGTTTATTTTCTGAATTGTAGGCCCTTTGTTAGGACATTGCTTGTAGTCTGCTCATGTTCTTACATCTGTGATCGTGCTATACACATATTTACCTCATTTATTCAACCACACATGTAAATCAAATATTTACTAATTCCGAGTGCTATTTTGTGTAATTGCAAAGGTTTTTAAATTCGGAGTTTAATTCTGTTTGCTGCCTAGTATACCTGACTCCTTGCTACTCCTTTCGATCCACCCAAAATCTGGTTACTAGGGGTTTGAGGGAGCGTTGCAGGGGGAAATATTAACTGGGGTGCTTTCTACCCGAAAAGTAATATTGCTCCTATGCATTTGTGCTTTGTGTATGTGATATTAAGAGGTCAAGCTAAGTGTATTCCATCATTCTACAGTGTAATTATCACCCCATTGGTGATTGCTGCCCAATATTAAATTTGTGTGATTTCATTTGGATTTTCAAAATAAATAAATATTGTAATACCACCCACCAGCCTGGTTCATGGTCCATTGTGGCCCGAGGTATTCGTAACAGGGGATGTGAGACGGGTTGGATGCCAGCTCAATCTGAATTCTTAGGAAATAAAGTAAAAGTATTTTAATAGTGCGCTGCATCTTAGGCTAGTGGCAAGAGTCCTGGTTTGACGTGTGACGCCCAATTGGAATCCTTAACAGTGAATTAGGCCCAAGTCACAAAGAGCAATGTTTTGGATGGGCGCCTGCTAAGGGCTGCCCTCTGCAAGAACGCATTTCCTGCCTTCTTGTTTCTGCAGAAGGTGCCCTTCCTTGTGTCTTTGCATTTGGTTTGGGAGGGGAGGGAGTGTGCGACTGTTAGTATACACTGATTTCTCCATGGCTGAGATACCATCAAGAATGTCTTTGTGAACAGCCAAGCTGGCAGCATTATTTTGGGTAATTGAGTGAAGTAAACACGTAAAGGCTGTGAGGTGGCTAAGCAGCTTGTGTAAAATTGCTAGCCCTTCTTCTTCATGCATATGTTCCATAATTTGCTATTGTGTGCACACAAGGTTAGTATGTGCCTGTCATATCTACTCATCCAACTGCACTGTTTCTCTGCAGTACTCAAAAGCTGGCTCTGACTAGCTAGTATAGGAGGTAGCACCTGGTGAAACAGTTATGGAATAATTATTTTTGTGATCCTCTTGTATCGTGCAACTACCGACCACACCTCTCTGTACAATGAGCTGGCTCTGCCAGCACTCCTATCACACACCTCTCATTGCCCGAACCAGGACACAGCGTGGTGGAAAGAACATGGATTCATATTGTCAGCTGTTTTGAAGCTGTTCCACCCATTGTGTGGTCATGTTTTTACCTTAGCTGCTTCATGTGCTGTGTTGCTGTGGTTGGCTTCGCACTTTCAGTTGCATCAGAATCACATTCTGGCAAAAACATATGGAAAACCAATTTCAACATTGAGAAAGGGAGGTGGGCAATCTCAAGACATCTCAGGATGGTGGTGCACAAAAGTAGAGGTGTGTCACTGGAAACAGTTAATTCTGTGGGTGTGTTGTGTGCCCTCACCTCGCTTTGCTCTTCTGGTCCATGCTGTTGGTGTCTATGCCTCCAGTGCAATACAAACTTTCCTCATCCATAAAGGAAAGGACACAATATTTGATTGGTGCTGTTTTTCAAATTCTATATTAGTTCTTCGAATTCTACTTTCCAAATGAAATGGTGTTTATGTATGCCTGTGCCTCACATTTGATCAGCTCATCAACAGGGATCTCTAACTTCTCATCTGTTCACTTAGCTTTTTACTTTTTTCCATCAATATTTCCTACACTCAACAGTTACAGCATTTATTACTTAATTCATCTTCTCTTGATGTCTGCACCGCCTTTTGCATTATGCACCTTCTATTGTTTTAATCACTTTGTCTTAAATACGGTAGCTTTTCTGGATTTCTGCACATTCTCTTGCTCCCTTCACCTTACCTTGCTTTTTGCACCTCCTCTTGATTTTTGCACTGACTGTGGTTATTCCCCAAAATACAAATCCCAAACTCAGAATAAATGGACAGGGAATGAGACCAGGAGAAAGATTGCAAGTTGAATAAAGTTTTATAAAGTAAATGATGCATGCCGAGGACTCTGCTGCTCTGAGAGCACTCTGCCAACAATACAAAACACCACATCTTTATACATACATTTCATCATCAGTGACAAACAGTATAGGGGGTGAATATCGCAAATCAATTAGTGCATTACAATGTTACAGCATAGGCCATACTGTGCTGGTGCAGCTGGATTGGTTGGTGCAGAGCGGTTACTTCGCGTGGCACATGGGACGGCTGGGCTCATCTGGGAGGGGTGAAGGTCAGGCCCGGCCCACAAGATGCAATTGTCCTAACTAATCTAAACTACACAGCAATCATTGGCATGCTAAGAATAATGTAATGCATAACATTTGTACCAGAATGCGGGGTTGCCTGTAAATCGTGAGCAAACATATACACATTCTTAACCTAGGCCTTTGTGAGGCAGCAGTGCAGCGGTCCTTTTTGCCAGGTGGCTTGTCTAAAAGTTTTGATCTGAGATTTATTTGCCCTGATGCCTCACGCTTCAAACAAATGGATTGATAGGTATTAGTCCATAAAGAATATATGATCACACATGATTAGTTATGTTGTGGGTAATCTAGGGTGGTCCGTGGGGAAGAATCGCACCAACTGCTACACGAAAGGACACCAGAGGGGCAAAAGGTTGTGCAGGCAATCATTTCTAAAGATGGGGGTTGGGGGAGCATGAGCAGGTTTGTGGTGACCGATGAGTGCACAAGTCAAGATGTACCCCAGTCACACATGTGTTAGTGAACTCAGGGGAAGAGAAAGAATACATTTGCTGTTTGCAACAATTTACACCTGGGCTTCCGTAGGAACTGGGTTGGTGTGGTGCTGACAGGGGAGGAGGTAATGGGGGCTGTCGGAGCTGGCTATGCACAGCACTGGGTGAAGGTAGAGAAGAGATTTTTTTGGAGATCATTGTGTGGACTAGTATAAAAATGAAGTCTAAAGTGGCAAAAAATGGAGTCTGAGTGTGTCACCCAATGGCTTCCCTCTACTGTCATCAGTGGAAGACAAGGGGAATGTCTCCAACAATGGGATGAGCAAATAGACTTATTTCATGCAGAATGTACAGGGGGGCAGACAGACCCTTCCTCCTTTACATTCCCCCCTTTCGTTATACCTAAAGTAACAAATAACCTTGGTTGTTAGTACTTCTCAGTTGCTCTGCCTCCATTACTGCTTCATCTCAAACTGGAGTTCCCTTTATTGGCATCCACACCCTGTACACAGATCTCAAGCTTTGACCACTTCTTTCATATACATCGGGAGTACAATTCATATAAATACACCCATTCCCCGAGAGATCCACCCATACCTCCTTATACCATTCTAGTTCATGGGGTTCTTTGATGGTTGTATGATACAAATTATCCACTCTGTGCCCTGTGTTGTACACTGCTGTCATGCGGTATTTGGGCTATTGGGTATCCCCTGTTTTTACTTGTACATCTTTCACATCATGAGGCACCTTTGCTGGGTTTCCCACTGTCACCATCATCATTGTACTGCTAGGCATAGATGTTACACAACATTGAGCCCCTACCTAGCACACACAAAAAATCAGCAACAAAAATATGATGATGGGTACCAGTAGCTTCATTGCAGTCCTGAACCAGGATGGTACCCAGTCAAAAACCGTGTCGAACCAGTCACTTGACTGCACAACACCTTCTTTCTTCTTATTTCTCTGAGATTGGGTACTGCAGTTATCATGTGTGATAGTGTCCCCATTGTCAGCATCTGCAGAAGGCACAAATGTGCAAAATGCACTCCTGATTTTTTTGTCTGTACCTCTTGGAGCCTTGTTTCGCTCCCTTAACTTTAAGACTTGGTTGGTGGCAGTGGTAACTACCCTAACTTTCCCACCACGATTATCTTATATAAACGTGGTATTGTTCCAGGCTATTATAGTAGCCTCGAACATAAATATGCTTGACCAAATACATTTTATTTTGGTTCCGGCTGGGTTTATTCACCATTTCTTTTTGTTAACGTCTTTCTTGTGTTTTTCTCTGAGTGCCAAACCGGGGATGATTCCTTTGTTCGCTGTCTTTTCGCATGCTTCTGCATAGAAGCCCTCCTTAAGGTGCCTGATAGTCTAGAGGGGCAGGATGTGAGGGAGGGACCTTCAGACTCCTGCCATGGGTTGCCTTAGTAACCCAAGTCACACTCTTGTCTGATTGGCTAAGGGGACTGGCCTTGACAAGCCAGCCACCATGCTGTGTGATTGACAGCCAGGCTGTATGAATGGGGGAAAACTGCATAAAGAGCAGAGTCACCACTGGAACGAAAGCACCAATGAGGAACTGGAAGAAGAGGACCTCTACCACGACTGAACCGCCAGGTGAACCCCTGCTGCAGGTCCAAATCTCCAAATCCGACGACAGAGAAGATCCTCCAGGAAACTTCTTCCCTTGAGCTGGTGGGACCAACCAGTTTGCCCAAACTACAAGCCAGGGCCACTCCTCTGGTCAAATTCACTGTGCAGAGCCACAGTGGGCCAGATAGCAAGGAATGTCGAACCCTGCTTGGGGTTTAAGGAGCGCACCTTTTAGTCACAGGACCCTCCAGTCTTCCTACTTTGTGTCAGTCCGACAGTCGCTCCAGGAATCGTGAGCCTGCAGGAACCACCAGGAACGTCCGCCTCAGCTACAGCTCCCTTTCCGTTTTAAGGTACTGTGCAAATCCGGTTGTCCGTTTCGGTCAGCTGTGGTGAAAGTGTTTGAAATCTTTCTCCAATCCGAGGGCTTGTCCTTCTCTTCTCTTTGAACTAACTTTTCTACCAACCAACCTCGTCCGGAATCTGTGCCACGAACTTTACCGCAAACTACCCTGAACTGTGTGATCTTGAGCAAAAGACTTTTGTCCTATTGACTTTGGCCCTAAGCCTTTTCTATCTGATTTCATCACTGTAGTCTCTCGTGTTATATTGCCCTGATTACTTACCTGTTGGTTTTGCCTAATTTCGTATAACTTTGTCTTTCCCTCCCTTTTAAATTGCTGGAGTGCCATTTTGCTCCCACTTCATTTGTGAGTTTAACTTGTCTGGAATTTAAGGGAAGTGGTGTGGTGTATTTATGATTGTGAATTTTGACTTGCTTAGAAAGGTGAACTGCTATACAACTGATAAGTAAATAAATATATATTCTTTTACTTAGAAACCTTGAGGCAGTGTTTGCCAGAACCATAGTAACTGCTGCCCTTTGTGTAACACTTTTACTACTCACTTACTCTTGAGATAAGTCTGGCTGCTCTGCTACTGCTACGCCTATAACTGTGTAGGGCAGGTTTGTACTAAAGGTGAAATTGTACTGTCACTTGTAGTCTTAATTGTGTGTAGTGTTTCCAAAGGGTACTGCATATAATTCTGCCTAACACTGCCTTCCATTGCTGTAAGGAGGTCTAGCACATAACGATTGTGCATGCTCATCAACCGCAGGGCTCTTAGTTCTACCTTTATAACGTTGAACCCTTCTTCAGTGTCGTTAGCTAGCTGTATCAGTTCCCACCGGACGATCTGTAACCACTTGGGGTTTGCTCTGGCCTGGATGCTTTGTATGAGTGATGCAAAAAATGTCTCTGCTGAATTAAGAGCTTAAACTGGTCTGGTATCTATGCCAAACGTTCTGAAGAGTCTTTACAAATGTAATTTGATGCCTTTCTTTTGCCTGACACTCTGTCTTGCAGCTTAACCTCTGACAGCACATGGTACTGGGGTGCTGGAAGCATTTTGGCAGGCACCCTCTCCCCCTGGACATGACTCTCTGGAATTACCATCAGGCCCGAATGCAGAATGGCCAGGGCACAAGTACCTCTCCTTGATGGTGGGAGGTGCAAATACGCCTGTTTGCTGCATACCCAGTAATTGTCCATTAAAGCAGCTGTTCCTTTCCTCATGTCAGGGAGGATAAGTGTTTTGTTCAATGTTTGATTTATCCCATGAGCATCTTCCCTTCTCTGTGGAAGCCAAGTTCATACTGCACTTCACGTTGAATCTTGATTGGTTTTTCGAGAGCTGTTACCCATATCAGTTTGGCAATGCGCTGTGACCATACTTGAGTGCATGTTTTCTTGACCAATCCACATGTTCTTCTGACAGTCCACGTAGTGTTTCTGCCTTGATCATCACTGTTTCTTCTTGCCATTTGTTTGCCGTGAATATTGTCCCTTTTATGACAAAAAATAGTTTCTTCATGCACAGGACTCCTTGAGACTTGCTGTGACAGGTTTTCTCATTCTGGATCAGTTGTAATATTACCGAATTCTACAAAGTGCAAGCTGGATGAGAAACTGGGCATCCGCTATGGGGGTTTCCTGGGGTATCAGAACCGTAGGTGTTCCTGATGCGTGAGGTATAAGAGAACACTTATAGCAACTCTCATTAGTTGCTTGTTTACCCAGGGTGCTCATGTCAGAGTACCACTTGTTAGACTGATCTAGTCGATGGGGGTCCTCCACTGCATCCAACCCCAGGCCATGGTATGCATCATACCATTTTTGTTCTGCCCCCCTTTTCCGTCGGTTACTCCTTCCCTAGACCATTATGTAGTTTCATTACTCTTTGATACCGGATAGGAAAAATACCTAAATTCATCTTTTCATTCTGACCAACATTATATTGCCCAGACTGTATGACAGAATGGGTGCGTGGGGTGGGTGTTTGAGAATTAAAATGCATGTGATAGCTGCTTGAGATAGGTTCAAAGATTGTTTGTGAGTAAGCATGTGAGAGCATTAATGCATCAGGAATGAGATTGTCTTCATTATCAGCATTAAATATATCTGCATCAGTATCCATTATTGAGTGTTCATTCAGTGGGGCTTTCATTGTACGATTTCTATGTAGAGAGGTAAGGTTCTTGGAAACATTGTGGGCCCAAATCAATTTCAACCTATCCCATACTAAGTGTGTTCCCTCTTCCACAAGTTTTGCCCACCCCCTTCTTCTATACCCTCTAAAAAAAAAGATATAGACCAATACAATCCTAAACACAATATATAGTTGAGAAAATGATGACCACAAGGTAGAGGCAACAATCGTAAGAAAAGGCTCTTGTAGCGCTAACATTTCCTCTATTGCTATTTACATTTGTAGTGTTGTCATTGAAAGCCCTCATTTCCGCCATGTCTGTACCTACAGAGTGAAATACAATGGGTTAAGTGCACTTTTCAGTTATGCAAAACATACTTTTCTTTTATACGAGAAGGAGGAGAGAGAGGAACAGTGATAGGGAGCGAGCGAGAGAGAGAGAGAGAAAGAGAAAGAGGCAGGGATATATATATATATATATTACATGGCCACGGTAATGGCCATGTAGTTATGGTTAAGTTGCTGTTTCCATAGGAAGAGCACTTTTTGGGTGGCTTATAACTTCGCTCTCCCTGGACGGATCCTCACCAAACTTTGCAAAAAAAGTATCTGGGTCACTCTGAATTTGTTTCTAAAGTTTGGTGAGGATTCGTCCAGGGGGGGCAAAGTTATAGGGGGGGTCCCAAAACTTTTTTTTTTCCCATAGACTGAATGGGAAAAAATGTTGCTCGCGCCTACAGCCCAAACCGCTGGACGGATTTCCACCAAATCTGGACCAGGAGCAGCGGCTTGGTCCCGAAAGCGTGCTTTTGCAAATTTGGTGAAAATCCATCCAGTAGTTTTTTTAAAAATGACCAAAAAGTAGGTAAAAAAAAATTAGTGATATCTGTGTTCGGTTCGCAGACACACTTCCCTGTTCGCTCCGCGGACAGTGTCCTGATTGGCCAGTCGTCTTGCGTGATGTTCGCAGACATGCAACGTGTTCGCTGATTGGACGGCGTGGAGCGTGAAGCGCGTCAGATTTTTCGGTAGCGCCCGCCATCTTGGATTCGCAGATGTCCGTGGACAGCGCGGTGAAACTTTGTTCAAAATGAGTATTTAGGAGAGTGTGTTGGTGTGTAGGAGTGTTTGGGGAGGGTGGGAGTGTATGAGATAGGATGAAAGTTGTGTTTTTTATGTGTTAGACGTTCTTTTTGTGTTCGATTTGTTTGCGGACATCACGGGTGTTCTGAAATGTTCTAAATAAACTGACTGGGGGGTGTTCTAAGGACTCAATATGTGTCCGTTTTGTTCGCAAGCAAAATGAAACTGTTCTAAGAACACTCGTGGTGTCCGGGGAGTGTTTGTAGGGGGTGTCCTGAGGACGCTGTCCGTATTGTTCTCTGTCAAGTTGAATGTGTTCTAAGAGCACCCGCGGTGTCCTGAAATGTTCGCAAATAAACAAAATGGGGGTGTTCTGAAGACGCTTCTAAGAACACTCGCGGTGTCCGGGGAGTGTTCGTAGGGGGTGTCCTGAGGACGCTGTCCGTATTGTTCTCTGTCAAGTTGAATGTGTCCTAAGAACACCCGCGGTGTCCTGAAATGTTCGCAAATAAACAAGATGGTGGTGTTCTGAAGACGCTTCTAAGAATACTCCCGGTGTCCTGGAATGTTTGTAGGGGGTGTCCTGAGGACGCTGTCCGTATTGTTCTCTGTCAAGTTGAATGTGTTCTAAGAACACCCGCGGTGTCCTGAAATGTTCACAAATAAACAAAATGGGGGTGTTCTGAAGACGCTTCTAAGAACACTCGAGGTGTCTGGGGAGTGTTCGCAGGGGGTGTCCTGAGGACGCTGTCCGTATTGTTCTCTGTCAAGTTGAATGTGTCCTAAGAACACTTGCGGTGTCCTGAAATGTTCGCAAATAAACAAGATGGTGGTGTTCTGAAGACGCTTCTAAGAACACTCGCGGTGTGCGGGGAGTGTTCGTAGGGGGTGTCCTGAGGACGCTGTCCGTATTGTTCTCTGTCAAGTTGAATGTGTCCTAAGAACACTCGCGGTGTCCTGAAATGTTCACAAATAAACAAGATGGTGGTGTTCTCAAGAAGCTTCTAAGAACACTCCCGGTGTCCTGGAATGTTCGTAGGGGGTGTCCTGAGGACGCTGTCCGTATTGTTCACTGTCAATTTGAATGTGTCCTAAGAACACTCGCGGTGTCCTGAAATGTTCTCAAATAAACAAGATGGTGGTGTTCTGAAGACGCTTCTAAGAACACTCGCGGTGTCCGGGGAGTGTTCGTAGGGGGTGTCCTGAGGACGCTGTCCGTATTGTTCTCTGTCAAGTTGAATGTGTTCTAAGAACACCCGCGGTGTCCTGAAATGTTCACAAATAAACAAAATGGGGGTGTTCTGGAGACATTTTTGAGAACACTCCCGGAGTCCTGGAATGTTCGTAGGGGGTATCCTTAGGACGCCGTCCGTATTGTTCGTTGTTAAGTTGAAAGTGTTCTAAGAACTATCGCGTTGTTCTGAAATGTTCGTAGGGGGTGTCCTGAAAACGGTGTCCGTATTGTTCGCTGGCAAGTTCAAAGTGTTCTAAGAACACTCACATTGTTCGCGGACATTCAAAGTTTCCCATAGATCATAGTTTAAATGTTTGACTCTATGGATGTGATATGCTGCGGTGGTTGTTGCCAGGGCATAGAGTCTTGGGTGCATGGCCATCAGGCCATGCACCCAAGACTGTATGCCCTGGCAACAACCACCGCAGCATATCACATTCATATTTGCTTATAACTTTGGGTGAAAAACAAATGTATAAGGAACAAAGGTATTAGATACTATGGATGTGATATGCTGCTATGGTTGTCCTTATTATTGTATACTTACTGTTTGGTCTAGTAATGGGAGTCCATGTTTTTCTTCTTCATTTCTGTGATAAAAGAAAATAGCATGTTAGTATTAATATTTTGTAATGACTTATTACATTGTATAAGCAATATACTTTTATTTTTTTTCGACCCTAATATTTAGTAGAGTACAAATCAGAGTACTGTGCAATTTGCTCAGTTTCTGTATTTGTTGCTAAAATCATTGGGTCTGTGGGAGAAAAAAAAATCCATGTTGGATTAAAAAAAAAACCTTTTTCTGTTATGCTACAGTTTATTTGTTTGTTTGTTTTCAGTGTTCACTTGTTGTTTCTGGCTAATGCTTTATGCTTTGCTTTGTTGTATTTTTTTGGAGCAGTAATAGATTCTTCATTTGTTTTGATATTATAAAATTTGGGAGCAGTTAGATACCAATTGGCGTATTCTAACTGTCTATTTTTTTAATATATTTTAGTGGTTTTGATTTATCTATTTGGATATTGTTAAATTTTGGGACAGTTAGATACCAATTGGCGTACTCTAACTGTGTATTTTTTGGCCTAATTTAGTGGTATTCATTTATCTGATTAGTTGTAGAATCTTTGAGCTGTTAGATAGCTTTTGGAGTATTCTAACAGTTTATATTATTTTAACACAATTTTATAATTTTGGGACAGTTAGATACCAATTGGCGTATTCTAACTGTGTATTTTTTGGTCTAATTTAGTGGTACTCATTTATCTGATTAGTTGTTGTGGAATCTTTGAACAGTTAGATAGCTTTTGGAGTATTCTAACAGTTTATATTTTTTTAACACACATTTACTTAAAGGTTTAAATACAGTTTATTTATCATATTTTGGTTTTAAGAACATCAAATAAGCATTTGTAAGATTTGCTGGTAATCTCTGCTTTAGAGTAATGGTACTATCATTACATTCAAACCATCCACATTTCTTTTTTATGTATGCCGTGTAGTGCCCTGAATTGGTTGTGGTTCCTGCGTGGTAGATTATACCTATTGATGTGAAGGTTTTCTTACCAAGTGATATTTGACTATGTGTGAATCCAGTCAGCTTCCAGTTGTTTTTGGTACCATCTGCATTGTAACATAGCAGCATTAGTATTGCGTATTTACTATGTGTTTGTATTACTAACGTGGAGTGATTATCTGAATTGCAGGTAGAGCATAATCTACCATGGTTTGCATTTTGTACAATTTGCTGAAATGAAATGGATTCACAATTTGGTATTGATATATATATGAAGCGTTCATTGGGAATTTCTTCTTGTGTCACATTGTTGCACAGAGTGCATGTATGTTTCCACATGTATGAAATCTGGAAGATTTCCTTTATAGGTATGTTTTTGTTTTCCAGTACTTGTAGTAAGTACATTAAAAATTCTTGTGGATCTTCCTGTGAGTTTATAGTGAATTTCACCATTCCAGCACAGTAGTCCAATTCTTGTCTTATTCCATAAACACTATATGTGTTGTCAGGATTGTTTTTTGCATACACAATGGGTCTCTAAAGTGTAAGTAAATGTTGTCAACAATTGATGGTAATTGAAATAGAATATTCATTGCTACATTTGCATAGCAACTTACACCAACTATATTTGAGAATTTAAATGGTCCAGGTAGTTCTGTATCTAACTGCTTCTTTTGGAGTTTGTCTGCCTTCTTTAAAGAAGTACCTGGTTTACTTTCTCTAATTGATTCTTTTTTGTTTGTGGTACTTGATGAAGTATTAGTTTCTTTTACTCTCTTTGGAGGATTTGCAATGACGTCCTGTTGCATTTCAGTTTGATTTAGTTTTCTTTTACAACGTTTTAGTTTTTGTGGAACAGAATATGTGTTTAGATGGGGAGTGTATAGCAAGCGAAGTCTATTATATTCTAAAATGCAAGGAATATCAGCGTTTACTTTACTTGCATCAAAGTTGATTAGAAATAGACCATCAAGTGTATGTAAGCGTGATAGTGCTACGTAGCTCATGCCTTCTTTAAAGACTGTGTTACCAATATATATCATTGCTTTGTCTAGGGTAAGACCTTGTGATTTATGAATCGTGACTGCGTATGCAAGAGTTAGAGAAAATTGTTCTCTGCGTACATACATATCTTTGAAGAGAAGGAATCCTGCTGTTGAGCGTCCTATCCGTTTTACTTCTGAAAGTTTGTCAGAGAGTATATTGACAAACTGAATTTTGTTGTCACGTGGGTATGTTTGAAAGCCAACAACTGTACCCAGTGCTCCATTAACTAGTCCTTGGTCCACGTCAAGGTTACGTTTAAGCATTACTCTGCAATTTAAGGATAATTTTAACATCTTTTCTAAGCCTGCTGTGTTTGAGATTGATTTTTCTAAATTATTTAGTCTTGTTGTGGCTTGGTCACACATGGGTAGTATCATACCATGTACATCTAGTTTGTCTGTGGCGTTAATTTCCATTATTGGTTGCATTTCTTTACTTAACATTATTTCATTGAATTTGAGACAGCTTGCAAGAGTTGGCATTAAGGCCATACAATTGACATTTTTGTGGGCTAATTGTTCCATAACATCTGTAGCACATGCATTATCGCCATAAAGTGCATTAATGTGCCGGGTTTTCAATGTTTCTTCTGATTCTTTAGAAAGTATACCAACTCTCAAACATTTTAAATGGTTGGCATAAGTTAGATCTGCAGATTGGCGCATGTTTTCTGTTAATTCTCTGTATTGGAAATGTTGCCAAAGGTTGACATTTCCAATGCTGCCAACAGTTTTACGGCAGAGTTTGTTCCCTAATGTTTTAAAAATAGGTTCACCTTTTACTGGTGTTAATTGAAGCAGATCTCCAAAAACAATAATGTGTTTTCCTGCAAAGAGCTCCTCATAGTCTGTTTTGAGTACTTCTTGTAGTCTGAGGTGAATCAAAGCTAACATCAGGTTGGAGACCATGCTCACTTCATCTATTAGTAGCATTTTCATTTGTTTCAATACTCTGCGTAATTCCATCGCAGCTTCTGCAGAAAGTTTGTAATAGTCTAATTTGTTCTGGTGTTCTACTGGTAATAGTAGTAATCGGTGTAATGTAACACCACCTATGTTGTAGGCAGCTAAACCTGTGAGGGCAGTGACAACAGCTGACAGTTTGTTGTTTGTCAATTGTTGAAGGAACTTACTAATGATTTTGATTAGGAATGTTTTGCCAGAACCAGCTTCAACACTGACGTACAGTAGTATAGGTTTATAATTATGGCAGGACCATTCTTTATTTTCATGTTTTACACCATGTGCAATTTGTTTTGTTACTTCTTGAAAAATGCTACTTTGCTCATTGTTTAGTTTTGATTGTAGTATAGTTAAGTCTTCCTTATCTTCATACTGACACATGGTGTTTTCTACTTCTATCATAGCTAATTCTGCCTCATTTGTTATTAGTGGTTCTCCCAGTGGTTCTTGGCTTCCTGTTACAGAAGGTTGACTACTGTCAGGAGTATCCTTATCTAGTTGGGCTTGGAGTTCTTCTTCATGTTGTTGTTCATTGTACAACATTGTTTTGTACTGTGTAAAGTTTACATCAGTTATAGTGCTTTCATTTGCTTTGAAAGCATCCTCATATGAGTCATAGTTATCTAGTAATTGTTCTTCTTTTCTCCATGGTTTGAAGAGTTGTAGCAGGGACATGTAATATACTTCTTTATGTTGAGGAGTCTTCAATGACAATTTGTATATGATTAATTAAATTTGGTTTAGTGAGTTTAACTAAGCTGCCTTCACAGTCTGTCACTCTATATTTACCTTTTTTTTCATCAAGTTTCATATTATTTTTGTATGTGTAGTTTTGGGCTATTTGGTATAAACACATGTTTTCCAAAGTATTACTTCTGTTTGGGTAGTATGTGTCCAATTAATTGTTTTTTAAAATGTCTTGGCTGTTGGGATCATGTTTGGCTATTGTTTCTATATCTTCATATGATTTTAGAACTATTTTTCTAGATTTAGCTGGACCAAGACTTAGCCATACTATATTTTCAGATTTACCATACAATGAAGTACCAGTTAAACGATCAGCTGCTTCATAAGATCCACATTCTCTATGGGTGAGCATTTTTATGCCCAAGCTGTATAATTTCTGAGATACTGTTTTATCTGATGACAGGCCATTCCAGAGGTCTTGGAGCTCTGTCTTTTCTGCTTTAGTTAAGTATGCTGTGACATATCGTGCAACTGCAGTAGAATTGTCTGCAATGTACTGCACATCTATGTTTGCATTCCATAAGTGGGCAATGATTGCATTATAATCATTTATATATTTTTCTTCTTCTTTTCTTTTTATGTAATATGTATTTTTAGGTGACTTACCTTTAACACTATGTCTAACTGAAGACATGAAGTTGTTTACTTGACCTGTATTTGTAACTGGTCTAGGGAAACCAAATCGGCATTTGGTGTAGTATTTGCCTTTGTTTTTGTATTTGTGACGACAATATTTTCCACATTTGTGTCTTTGAAATTGTAAAATTTGTGCATGAAGATCACTATTTGTGGCTTCTGATGGAATTTCACAAGTGACATATTTTTCAATAAACTGTAAAACAGTGGCATCACTGTCTTGACCAAATTTAGGAGCATCTTTAATCCATAAAAGCATGTGGATATGTGGTGCTCCTTTGGCTTGGTATTCTTTTCTCCAAAAGAAGTGTTGCACTTCTCCAAGGGGAGGAACAGTTTTATTACAAATAAAATGTAGCATAACAATGAAGCGATGGTGAAAATATCTTGAAACATTAACAGGATCCAAAGAACAAAGTTCTCCAGGTGTTAGAATATCTATGTTTGTTTTGTTTTTATTTGATATGCGTAGGAAATCATGTAAATCTTCCCATGCATATTCTGCACAACTTAATGTAACAAACCAAGTGGGTGGGCCAAGGTTTCTGATCATACAACGTACATCTCCATGACGTCGAAACCAGTACTCTTTAGTACTACGCATATTTGCTAATAGATTTGTAATTTTTGATTGTAAAACCTCATCCTTTTGTTGCACTTTCTCTAATAATTGTGTAGCTGTCATATTTTGAAAGTGTGATCCTGATTTTAATATGTGTGCAACTCTGTAACATAAAGTTGCTAGTTCACTTTCAAAGAGTAGGTGGAATATGTATTCCGCATTTTGTCTAAATCTGGGATCTTCAGAATACATCCGTAATGAGTGGTATTCTGAAGCTGATATTTGAATAGGTCTATCATCATACCTTCCACCTTTGCCAGTAGGAAAGAGTAGAGGAAAAGCACGTGCTTCTATACTTTTTTCCCATATACTGATTGGCGATCCTTTTGTTTGACGCATTTGGTAAGTTTCCAGTACATCTTGTACAGTGTCATTACAGTGCAAAGGATGAATTGTATAATGGTCTAAAGTATTTGATATTGTAGCAGGATCTAGTAGCTCAAATTGACCAGCTTCTTGTGTTTTTCAAGTTTTCTTCAATATTAATTTCTTTGTAATATTCATTATTCTCTTTAAGATATTGGAAGGCTTGTCTAACTTTATATAAATCTACCAGATGTTGCCATATTTTTTTGTCTTTTGTAGGTACTCCATTTACTAATATAATTAAAGATTGCTGCATTGGACATTGCACTCCTAGAGTATGCACATTTTCTTTTAGATTTAATGGTAAATAAACTACTTTTCCACGAATGCCTTTTACCAATTCAGAGGGAGGTAATTTTGCTGTTTTTGGTTGAAGGCATATTATTGCTTGAAATGGGTGTACTGTTTGAATTATGATGCTCTCATATAAATTAAGTTGTTGTAGAGGTTTTGGTACTGGGTATAATTCCAAATTATTTGTGATAGAACGTGAAGGAGTTTGGTTGTTGTAGTGCAATAACTGCAAAGTATTAAGGGCTCAGTTATTTCATATTTGTTTTCTGCTAGAAGGTAGAGAGCTAATTCAAACCATTTAGAATCTTCATTGTCTTCTATTTTGTATGAAAGGTCCACAGTCTTTGTGTTACTTTTATAAAAAATTCTATAAAAGATCCAAGATGTCAGGCACATCCAAACCATCTGACGCAGAAGAAGTCTTGCAGCAGCCAATGGAGAGAGACGTTGCGTGTACGCGGTCATGACGGCAGCACCTTAGCCAATCGGTTTCTTGTTCGTTGACCGAACAGGGAAGTGTGACCACGGATCGAACATAGATATCACTAATTATTTCAGACTTACTTTTTCATATTTATAAATGAACATACTGCATGTATGGTGACAAAATTTACAAAAGCACGCTTTCTGGACCAAGCCCCTGTACCTGCCGCAGATTTCGTCAAAATCCGTCCAGCGGTTTCACCTGTAGCCGTGCACAAAGTTTTTCCCCCGTTCAGTCTATGGGAAAAAAAGACGTTTTGGGACCCCCCTATAACTCCCATCCCCCTGGACGATCTCTCACCAACCTTTACAAAGAAATTCAGAGTGGCCCATATACTTTATCTGCAAAGTTTGGTGAGGATTCGTCCAAGGAGAGCGGAGTTATAAGCCACCGAAAAAGTGCTCTTCCTATGGAAACAGCAATGTAATATATATATATGAAAAAGAGGAGAGGGCACACTCCAGTTCCCTGCACAGTTAACCTCCTCAGCCACTGGTGTTCTCCTCCTACTGGTTTCTTTGCTCTTCACATTGTCAGGGAGGCATTCTTAGCTTGCAGTTTACAGCAAGTGCAGGTGTTAACAATCAATGATGATTCTGCTGCAAGGATCTTTGGTAGCTGTAGTCATCAGGTTTGCAAGGAGCAAGCTTACACCCAAACCCACAGTGGGGAAAGGGGGGGGGGGGGTAGCCCACAGTGAGGCACTCCAAAGCAGGGCATGTGTCACCTCAGTGCAGCCCCTTTTAGATTTTGAAGATTCCACCATTCAAAAGTCCAGGAAATGTGATGAAAAAGAGGAGAGGGGCACACTCGAGTTCCCTGCACAGTTAACCTCCTCAGCCACTGGTGTTCTCCTCCTACCAGTTTCTGTGCTCTTCACATCATAGGGAGGCAGTCTTAGCTTGCAGCTCACAGCAAGTGCAGGTGTTAACAATCAAAGATGATTCTGCTGCAAGGACTTCTGGTAGCTATAGTCATCAGGTTTGCAAGGAACAAGCTCACACCCAATCACACAGTGGGGAAAGGGGGGAGTAGCCCACAGTGAGGCACTCCAAAGCAGGGCATGTGTCACCCTGGTGCAGCCCCTTTTAGATTTTGAAGATTCCACCCTTCAAAAATCCAGGAAATGTGATGAAAAAGAGGAGGCCGAAGGCCATACTTCCAAAACTGTAGGCCCTGGCCACAACCACCGCAGCATGTCACAACCGTAGATACACCTGTAGTATTGATTATGGATTATATGGTTGTGGGGAGTGTGTGCTGTGTTGGGTGCTTGGCTGGAGGCCATGCTCCCAAAAACAAAGTTATAAGGTCTGAAGGTATAAGCCAGTGCACACCAAAACATTCCAATAATTATGGACATACAGCTAGGCATGCAGTCTGTGGTGGGATGAGGTGAAGCATACCACTCCTATCAATACACCCCTACCACTGTACATCACTGAGGTGGTTGTGGGCAGGATGTAGAGTTTTGGCTGCATGGCTGCAGGCTGTTGGCGATATACAATACTTCTAAAACCCAAGGCACTGTCCAGAACCACCACATCATATTACAGCAATGCATACACCCGTAGTATAGGCTAGCATGTTAGATGGTTCTGGGGAGGGTGTACAGTGTTGGATGCATGGCCGAAGGCCAAGCACCCAGAAACGACCTTATCAGCAGTACAGTTATAAGGCAATGTACACGTATACATTCAAATGTTTGTGCGCGCATATCCAAATGTATAGGTCCAGCCCAAAACCACTGCAGCATATTAGGCAAGCACGTTAGTGCCTGTGTTGTTATGGAAGGACACTTTTTGGCAGCCTTATACCTGTGGTACCCTTGGACGGTTTGTTACGAAAGTGTCCAACAAAAAAAGAAATCGAACACTCTGACTTTCTTTGGAACATTTGTTAATGTTTTGTGTACGGGGGACGAAAGTTATAAGGGGCAGGGGTTCTCAAAACGTCTTTTTTCATCTTAAAGTGATTGGGGGGGGAATGTTTGTGACCGCAAACATGTGGCTCTTTCTCTGATTGCTTGTGGAACAGCGTGAAATACGTCAGCTTTCTTCTGTGGCATCCCTATCTTTTATTCATGTTTTAGTGTGCGTGCATATCGCCAGAAACTCATATAAAAGAAGACAGCATTGGACTTGTCACATTGATGTAATAGTATTTCAGAAGGACACGTTTGAGGGGGCCACAATGGGATGTGGAAGCACAAACTGAAAAAGTGCAATTTTGTTGTCACCTAAGTGATACGTTTAAATGCAAGCTTCTGCTCACTGTACCACGACCAATTACGGCGTGTGAGTTACAATGTTTTTGAAATTAAATTGCGGTCAGACTGGCGTAGTTAGTTTACAAAACTAAGGCCACCATCAGTAGTGTTTGCAGGAAACAGCGCTTCTGGAGGTTTATGAGAGTAGCAGTTCTCATAATTGGATTGCAATATGTTGCTTCAAAGAAAGAATGTATTTGGTTTCTCAGTGAAGGCCAGATGAGTTGCTTTTCAGTTGACCGCTCAATACGCCCATGCATCTGAGTGAATATATAAGGGGCAATTGTTTTTTGACCTTGACTGAAAGGGAAAGTTACTAGCAATTCACGGAATGAAAGGGACGAAAAAAATAGCAATTGATAAGGTTATGTTTTAAAATGTTTGTAGGGTACTTGCAATATCAGTATACGAAGACTCTTCGATGCGAACACATTGGCGTGTAACTTGCACAAACAGAATGGAGGCAGTAAATATTATGTACGTTTATTTTTGCACACTGTATAGCGAACCGCGCTTTATTGTACCATTACTGCACATCTAATTGTGCTAATGTACCTGCCGTATTATCTTTATGCACTGTTACATTTTTCCTGTGACATTGCACAGTGGCCTGGTTGCACGTTTGTAGCTTATGAGTGTACTCATCCATTTTTAGCATTATTATTTTTTATTTGAAATGGTAACTTTGTCCAAATAGCTTTGGGTGTAACGTTGCACATTTTTTTGGTATTCTTTACAATCAGGAGACATACTTTTTTTTAATTGTCCTCTATATTTAATTACATAAACCATTTATCCTCTTCCTGTGTAGCTGGTATTTTTTTTACTCTTACGGCTAGGGTGGCCAACTGTCCTGAATTTCGGGGGATTGTCCCGCAATTAGGTGCTCCGTCTTGTGCTTTGCAGAGTGGCTGTGCGGGACGCAGGTTCTGCCAACTTGCATAAGACCAACCTGCCTCAAGCACAGCCACTCTGCAAACTGAAGGGGCCATGTACACAGCACAGCGCTGCGGCCTGCTGCTTTTTTTGTCTACCGGCTCTGCAGCCTTGGCTCCTTTTGAGCCTACCGTTGGAACTGCAACGCTCTGACACCTGGCTTCATTGACATGGTAATGATTTGTTCCTGGGGTCGTGATGGACATGTTTGCAGTTAAAAAACATGATCATTACCTCCCAAGGACAAACCATTTGGATTTCAATTAAGCCAGGAATTAAGAGCCATTACAAAAAATTACATTTAAAAAGGGGCAGGACAAGTAAACGACGTGACGTCATGACCGCCTTGTGGGCAAGTGTCCCTTGACAGACTATCAAAGAGTTGGCGACTCTACTTACGGCGCATGCAAAATGTGGCCGTTTGTAGCCTGCTTCTATAGGTTCTCCTGGAAATTAGTAACATTTTACTAACATACTATGTTTGACCACGTAAGTTTGTGTTGTACTTTGCACATTGTCTGTGTCTTTTAAAAAAAAAAATGGTATAGGTTGGTTATTGACACTTACTTTCTTTACCTTTTCCCCCTTAGGTATATCATGCCATACTGTGTCTGCCATGGTTTTCAAATGCTGACTGAGGGCTTCTTCGGACGGCAAATGCAACTGCTGGTGAGCGGTTGCCTGTCCATAATAATTATGTGGAATGAGTCTGTAAACCCGATTTGTCCGTACGCTGAACTCGCTATTCGGAGCAACGTCACTTCATTTATGGTGGTGTATGCGCCAGGTCATGACGACTTCTGGGAAATAACTGTGGAAACAAAGCGACTGCTTCAACGAAGAGTTAAATAATTTTGTATGCCAGAAAAACAACGTGTTCCTCTTCTTCACCATTTCCTATGCCGCCCTTACAAGCATTGTTGTGAACGTACTGAAAATGGGATTTCTCCGATGGACTCTGCTAGTTCGTTGTTAAATAAACCTACTTTGCAAATTCTATAATGTTCACATATTCTTTTACCTCACACTGTATTATTTCAAAATGTAAGTTATTAGACTGTATATCACTGTATGATTATTTACAAGTGTTGCGTCACGTACTTGTGCTTTGTGCAGCCTACCATGGAAAGGGAAGAGGGCTATGTATGCAATAACCGCCTTACTTTTCTATGGCGGACATATTGAAAGAGGATTTTGTTTTGTAATCTAAACTGCCAAAGCCGCCCTGGATTACAACAAGTAAGCATATTTTTTAGTAGCACACGCTACTGGTTTGCTGATTCAGACTATTACTGGCAAAGATTATTTAGCCTGTGTACTTTACTGAGAGATATGCAGTACTTGGAGTGTATGCAAAATTGTTTTTTTTCCTTACAATGTGAAAGGCCGTTATTAACGCATTATTTCGTTACTTTACGGGCCCCTTTCTTTTTTTGTCAGGGCAGGTAATAAGGGAATTTGCGAACGGCAATGAGCAAAAAAGGCAACAAACGGTAATATGGGTTGGTGGATGTACGGCGACAAATTTTATCCGTTTGTTATGTGCAAGGTAGTGCCACTGTTTCTTATGCTTTCACATCACACCACTGCTGCTGTTTCTTAGGGAGGAAGGACACCTTCAGCTGATGTGTTCTTCAGATAAGTACAACTTTTGCTACCGATATATAATGTGTAGTGCATTGCTAATCGCTGCATACCAATATATGTTGGCGTTGTCTACGGCAAATGTTGGAGGTGGACATTCCTACATGATTATAAAATGTATTTCCGCACTGTCCACGAGGTATAGATCGTACAGTTAAGTGTGTACTGATTCTGGGACATGTCACGGTGCAGTATGCCAGCATACCTTCATATGGCATTTTCGCAAGGTGTATACTGTTTACTAAACGACCCTTGGTAAAGGGACGTTATGGTTACGTTGGTCTCCTGAAAATCTGTGACATGCAGTACACAATTTATTTCTTAACAAGACCTTATACTTACATTGTCCTACTAAAAACCCGTACAATTCACTAAAAAAAACGTTGTTAAGGGGATGTTATGGTTAAGTTGCGCTACTAAAAACCTGTGAAATTCACTAAAGAAAAATTTAAAACGTGACATAATTCAAGCATCACATTATACTTCCAATTAAAACCGAAAACCCCCTGAAATTCGCCAGTTATGGTAGCCTAGGCAACCATAACTGCCCACACCACTGTGCACTGCTAACACTAACACCCAGGACATCAAAGATGACATCACAAATGTCATTGATGACATCACTGATGACATCACATGTGTAGCCCCTTCGTTTCTCTTCACTGCCATATCTAGGCAAGGTGGTTTTATTTACTGACAGTCAGAAACTTAACTTTCAAAAGGTATTACATTTATAGATATTACTATTCTCACATGTTCTTACAATACTTTCCTTACATTTCAATCCCGTTTTATGATGTACATATATAGGGGAAGAAGCAGGCCTGCAACACAGCTATCATTTTTGTGCGTGCATACAATCATGTAGATTATGCACAGTTGCTAATGACACTGCCTCCTGTTTGATTACTTTTCTCTCCACATATAAGCCTCATATTTGCATGCATTGTACTCCATTTATGTTTTGTGGGTATTACTAGAAATATGTAGTATGTGATGAATTATTACCAACGTTTAAAGTACATTTTACAGACCACAAAAGTCTCATACTGAAGCCTTCACCGTTTTATTATACAACTTTGGAAAATACAAACAAAGCACCTTTGTGGTGTATGCTGCAGTCTATACCTACATTTCTGTATGAGTAGGTTCCTGTAATAGAAAGAACACTGTAATGGAATTTTGTTTAGAACACTACATTGCGTCATGAAGTAAACAGTTTATTACACATGCCCCGATAACTCCTGCCAAACTTTCATTCACAACCCCTTGTCTGTAAGGTAAACACACATATGATGTCATCAGTGATGTCATCAATGACATTTGTGATGTCATCTTTGATGTCCTGGGTGTTAGTGTTAGCAGTGCACAGTGGTGTGGGCAGTTATGGTTGCCTAGGCTACCATAACTGGCACATTTTTTTGGTTTTACTTGGAAGTATATTGTGACATTTGTATTGTGTCACGTTTATAAAAATGTTTTAGAGAATTTCACAGGTTTTTAGTAGCGCAACATAACCATAACGTCCCCTTAACAAAGTTTTTTTTTTGTGATATATATATATATATACATATATATTACCCGGCCACGGTAGTGTTATGGTTAAGTTGCTGTTTCCATAGGAAGAGCACCTTTTGGGCGGCTTATAACTTCGCTCCCCCTGGACGAATCCTCACCAAACTTTGAAAAAAAGTATATGGCCCACTCAGAATTTTTTGCAAAGTTTGGTGAGGTTTGGCCCAGGGTGGGAAAGTTATATGGGGGTCCTAAAACGTCTTTTTTTCCTAAAGACATAATGGGAAAAAAGTTTGCTCACGCCTACAGCCCAAACCCCTGGACGGATTTTCACCAAATTTGCAGCAGGAGCGGCGGCTTGATCCCGAAAGCATGCTTGTGTTAATGTGGTGTAAATCCATCCAGTAGTTTTTTTTTAAATGACCAAAACATAAAGCAAAATAATTAGTGATATCTAAGTCCGCTCTGCAGACACACTTCCCTGTTCGCTCCGCGGACAGGACACCGATTGGCTAATTGACTTGCGTCATGTCCACGGACACCCAACGTGTTCGCTGATTGGTTGGTGTGAAGCGTGAGGTGCGTCAGATTTTTGGAAACGCTGGCCATCTTGGGACATCGGCCGGTGTCCGCGGACATCGCAGTAAAAACATATTAAAAACACAACATTGCACTTGTCAAACTTATCAAATAATCTCTGGGGAGGTGAGGGGTGATGAGGATGGGATGGAATATGGCTGCAAGAATAAAAAAAACGGGTGGTTTTTACTGTGAAAGTCTGCTAACAGTTCGGATGTTCGCGAACAGTCCTGAAAAGTTTGCGAACACCTCAGCATTACAGGGTTTGTGAAATGTAGTTCTTGGATGGCTTATAACTTTGGTGCCACTTAATGGAACTGCATGAAATTGTGCATGTGTATTCCTGGTCTGACTCTGAGTGAGTGTGCAAAGTTCGGCGGGATTCTGTCATAAGGGGGCAAAATTAGAGGGGGGATCCCAAAATAATGTAAAGGCTTATAAATGAGGTGCCATTTGACGAATCTACACTTCAATTGGCAAACTGATAATAGATCAAGATATACATGTTTTTGCGAAGTTTGGTGGGATTCTGTTGAGAGGGAGCAAAAATAGAGTGGGGGTCCAAAAGTATTGTAAAGGGTTATAAATGTGGTGCCATTTGACAAATCTACAAAAAGGTTTCCAAAAAGATTATAGATCTCGATTTAGATGTTTTCGTAAAGTCTGAATGGATTTTGTCAAATGGGGGCTAGGTTATATGACAATTGTATGTGCATACATTTGACACTTTTGAAAAAATAAAACATGGGTGGATTTCCAGCAAACTTGCGTAAGGAGCATTGGCAAGGACCTACAAGCATGGTTTTGCAAACGTGCCAGTGTTTTATTATTTGACAAGTGTCATAATGTAGCTACAAAAAATAGCGGTCTACCTTTAGTGACTGAGGGGTAGCCTGTGGCCATGGGCAGTGGCCAGATTGTCCGGGTCATGGAATAAGGTCATGATCCAGACAATCTGGCTACTGGCCATGACCACAAGGGACAAAACATAGGATTAAAGTGGCCATGTCCACCTGGGTCTGGCTTTGTGGTAAAGTTATTCGAAATTAGGATAGATTTGAAAGTGAAGAAAAATGTGCTTGTGGTAATATGGTCATAGGGTTCTCTTTTTGCCTTCTGCAGGGTGCTATGGAAAGCGAAGAGGGGCCCTGTATGGAACCCTCACCATCACTTTCCATGGTGGCCATCCTGGAAAAGGATTTTCCTTCCTACACCTGGACGTCGCAGGCGTCCCAGTGTTGGAAGAAAAATCCTATTTTTTTGCACCGTGGGTTCCCGCTTTGGGAACCTTGGGTGCTAATGGCCTTCATTCCCCATTTCAGCAGCTGGAATGGGGGGATAATGGTCCAGAGAACTTGTTATCCACCCTCGCTTCGCTTGGGCTGATAACCTGGGCTGCTGGGCCGGTATCCACCGTTCCAGTCAATGGAACAGAGAATGAACGCCACAATATTCCCATTAGCATAGCACAAAATGCAAATGGAAATGTTGGAAAATCTTATTTAGTCTATGTAGTTTACTGAGAAATATAAAGTAGATGGAGGCTATACTTTTCTTTTTTTTTTAGTTCTTTTTTTTAACTTTGAAAGGTGGTTCCTAAAGGAATATGTTGTTTGTTGTGTTGGATGCATTTTTTTTGGCAGGAGAGCTGAGAACGAAAGGTGGGGAGGGAAATGAGGGAAGAGCAACGAAACACTAATATGGAGGGGTAGATAGACAAGGGAAAATGTTGTGTGTTTGGTATTTCTAAGTTAGAGGGCACTGTTTCTCATGCTCCTTGATTACAGCAGTGGTGGTGGCTCTTGGGGAGGAGGGATGGAATTAGCTGATACCATTTTAAGATAAATAGCAGTTTTGATAAAGGTATGTACTGTGTACTAGCTTGTTAATGGATAATGAGTAGGAATAGGTGTTGGAGCTGTGCAGGGGACATTTTGAAGTTGGAAGTTCCTAGATCAGTAGAAAATGCAGACGTGAAGTGCGGACGGGTTCTCAGACACGTCATCATGCCGTGTGCCAGCATATGGTCATGTGGAACTGTCCGTAAGGTCCGCTATGAAGTCAGATGTTCGTAGACGTCTAAGGATGCAAAACTAGTTGAAATAGTTGCAAGAAGTGTATAGAAATGTTAAAAATTATTCCAGATGGTGTGAAATGGCATGGAGTTTTAAAGTGAAACTTTGGAGTTGGACACAAATATTGCTATATTGGGTAAGTATGATATTAGTAAGTTGTAGGAAAATAGCATGCACTGGTAAAAACCTATGAAATTCAATGAAAAAACTTTGTTAAAGGGACGTTAGGGTTAAGTTGCACTAATAAAAACCTTTCAAATTCACTGAAAAAACTTTGTTAAAGGGACGTTATGGTTAAGTTGGACTAATAAAAACCTATGAATTCAAAGAAAAAATGTTGTTAAATGGACGTTATGGTTCCAAGTAAAACCGAAAAACCCCTGAAATTCGCCAGTTATGGTAAGCTAAGCAACCATAACTCATGCCACCACTGTGTACTGATACTAACATCCAGGACATCAAAGATGACATCACAAATGTCATTGATGACATCACTGATGACATCACACGTGAAATACATTTTGATCAAAAGTCTCTACAAGGAGTTGCGTTTATATTGTTGATAACAAGATGTCAGCAGTGATCGGGAGACCTATCATGAACTACTTAATCTTTTAAAGATTGTACTCATCTAATAGCATTGTATTGGAGTGTTGTTTTTAATACAGAAACCTAATCATATATAAACATAGGCAATGACAGCAGCAAGCACCTGTCAAAGTCTGCAGGTACCTCTCCCTGTGTCTCCTCACCTGAAGTTTCCGGTGTGTGAGTCTTGGTTGGTTCTCTATCTCTCCTCCTTCCCTTCTTGCAAAGTTTAGGATCCTCTTCAGTCTTCTCTGCCTTTTTTCCCTTCTTTCTTTCGTAGAGAAAAGGATGCTCTCCACCTGAGGCCACCTTGACTGTGATCTTTAACCATCAAGTGGACCCAAGGGAGCTCGCCCCAAATCCAGGGAAAAAGCCTAAAAAGGCACAAAAAACCCTGAAGAGTCTTATGCGGGATCAGTATGCAGATTACTATGCTTGTTTCCAATGTAAAAACCAGCTCCTTGGCACAGAAGATGCCGTTGGACCAAGGAAGGCAGCGGATTTGGACCAAGGAAGGCAGCGTATTCCCAGAGATGGACTGTAGGGTAACTGTGATAGAGGATCCGGGGAGAGGAGTAGCAGTAACTCATACGAAGGAAAATGAATGGAGAGAAAACAACTAAGAGAACACCAGCCAGCTAAAAAAAGGAAAGAGTAAGAAAAGGGAGGAGTAGGAAGAAAGCAGGAAGAGAAGTGACGAAGGAAGAAGGTTAGCAGAGCGGGGAAGAAGAGACCAGAAAGAAAGTAAGAAAGCCAAATGGGTATGAACTGTCAAGAAGGAAAGCAGGTAAGCAAAATGGAAGTAGGAAACATTGAAGACAGAAAAAAGTAATACAAGGTCCTAGTTGAGAAAGGGGAGGAGTAAGCTGGGAAAGCTGGGCAGAAACAGGAAACTCTAGAAAGTGAGCGCAAGAGAAGGAACGGGAAGCACGGAGCGTGCGGCAACAGAAGGCAGACAGAAAAGAATCAAAAGCGGATAATAAGGATGCGGCAGAACTGGAAGGTACAAGGCGGGTCTCGGGCAGAGACTAGATGGCACAACAATGCACAGGACGATCCAACGCGAGCAGACAAAAGAGTTGCAGCGCATTGGAAAGGGGGCGTGGCCGCCTTATATTCCTGAGCAGGGAAACAGCTAGAGAGCTGCTGCCGATCCCGTGGCGTCCTAATGAAGCTGCCATTTGCACGATCGAACCATAACAGTATGCCCCCTCCTCAGCGGGCCTCCACCAGGTTTACCCGGGTGGAGGCCATGAAAACGCCTCAGCAGTCTTGGGGCATGGATATGGTTTCTTGGTTCCCAGGTGCGTTCTTCTTCTGGATAACCTTTCCAATGAACCAGATACTGGAGGGTACCATGCCTATACCGGGAGTCCACCAATCTTTCCACCTCATACTCCTCTGGTGGCGGGTTCTTATAGGTCATTGGTCGGACTTTCTTGCGGCCATAGGAGTCTGGTGGATCCTCTTCAGGCTGGGTGGTAGTTTCAAGCAAAAGGCCACAGGATTGACTTGGGATTCGATGAGGTAAGGACCTATGTACCGAGCAGTGAATTTCCCAGCATGTGTCCATCGGGGAAGAAATTTAGTGGACAACCATACCCTTGTAACTGGAGACCAGCAGGGATTAGGCAGCCTTTTGCTATCTGCTTGCTTCTTGTATTGAGTTCTGCTAGCTTCCAACTTTAATTTGGCATCTCTCTGTAAGCATCGTAGATCTTCTAAATGTTTATCCACCGATGGGACGGTGGTAGTTGGTAATCCAAAGTAGGGAATGTGTCTGGGATGGTACCCATATGTAAATATGAAGGGGCTAACCCCAGTCACGGAATGTCTTGAGTTAATATAAGCAAATTCAGCCATGGATAGAAATGAAGCCCATCTCTCTTGTTCTTGGCTACAAAAGCAACGGAGGTACTGTTCTAGGGTGGCATTTAGTCATTCCGTAAGTCCGTTGCTTTGAGGATGGTAGCCGGAGGAGAGGGCGTGCTTGATGCCCAGGGATTTACACATAGCAGACCATAATTTCGAGGTAGGTTGAGTACCCCTGTCAGATATGATACTCCAGGGTAAACTGTGAGGTCTGACTACATCGCTCAGGAAGATTGCAGCTGCTTCAGGAGCAGAAGGAAGACTTGGGAGCGCAGAAAAGTGTGCTAGTTTACTCAGGGAGTCCACTGTGACCATAATTGTGGTATAGCCCATGGAGGGTGGTAGGTCGACTATAAAATCTGTCGAGATTAGTTCCCAGGGTTGGGGCGGTAAAGGTTCTTGTTGTAGGAGACCCAAGGGCTTGGATACTGAGCATTTATTGGAAGCACATACTGGACAACTAGCCACATACTCCTTGGCAACCTGATGCATGTAAGGCCACCAGAATTGCCTAGACAACAGGTCTAACGTAGTGGCACGGCCCTTATGCCCGGCTGATGGGAGATCGTGACACCAAGACATTGATTCTATCTGTAGGTCCTTAGCAGGTAGGTACAATCTTCCTTGGTAGAAGTAGAATGGTCCCCTCCTTTCCAAGTTTGTTCGTAGCAAAGATGGATCTGATGTCACCTTAGAGGCCTGTTCCACTTCCTGCAGGAAGAAATTAATGACACCGACAAACCTTTTCCCTGATAAGATATAGGGAGTCATTCCGAGTTGGGTGGTAAGGGAAAAACAATGCCGGTAAAGGACTACCGGCATCGTTTCCCGTTACGGCCCATTCTGACCCACCAGACCGTTATTTACGACGCCGTAAAGTACGAGGCCGTAAATAGCGGTTTAGTGGTGCGCGCCCGACACGCCATGCCGAAATTAGCGCATGGCGTAAACCGGAGCTGATCCCAAGTAAAGCGGACATGGAAAAAACGGCCTCCACAAGACCGCAAAAGAACCTTACCGCCATGGAGTAAATACCGGCATCGCCGAGAAGGTGTAAAGAACCCTGAGCAGTGTTTCCAAGAGGAACAGGTGCACTCAATCAGCACAGGTGGAGGCAATGGAGTCTGGCACAGCACAAAAGGAGCACACCCACACACCACACCCCCTCCCACACCAAGATGATACCAATTGTAGCAGCATTCCTGGAGCTGGAGGCCCTGCTTGCAAGGCAGCAACTACAACAACAGCAACAACAACAACCACAGCCCCCACCACTGAGGATACACAGGAGAAGAAGGAGGGTGAGACAGGCCCAGCATGCCCTACCAGTGCAGCCACCATTACCACGCCGGCAGCCCCCAAACCCCCGCATCAGAGCCACCCCCTTCAACCTCACACCAGAGCAGATCCACACCCTGTACCGGCTTGACCGGGACACCATTACCACCATAGTGGACCTGATACATGACGATATAGTAGGCCGCATAGAAATCAGCACTGCCATCCCCCCTCTACTGAAGGTAGTGTCTGTGCTCCACTTCCTTGCCACAGGCACCTACCAGCATACAGTGGGGCACATGCATGGCATTTCACAGACCATATTTTCCCAGATACTCAACCAAGTGCTGGATGCCCTCCTCAACCACACAAGGGACTACATATCCCTACCTGGACTCCCCAGGAGATATATGACACCAAAGTTGCCTTCCACGCACTGGCAGGCATGCCAAATTGCATAGGTGCCCTCGACTGCACCCACGTTGAATTGGTGGTCCCGCATGCCATGGAGGTGCCGTATCGCAACAGCAAGCAATACCACTCCATCAACGTCCAGATGGTGTGTAATGCCAGTAAAGCCATCACACATTGCAATGCCCGATACCCCGGATCAACTCATGACTCCTTGGTCCTGCGGAACTCAACACTACCACGCTACATGGAGCGACATGCTGGACGACGTGCCTGGCTGCTTGGTGAGTAACCTGAATGGGCCATGGCAGTGCATTGGGGCTGTGAGTAGGTTGTCTGCATACTCCACCTGGGTGGGAAAGGGGGGGATGCATACTCCACCTGGGTGGGAATGTTCACACCAGTGCACGATGTTCACCTCACAGCACACTGTGCCCCAAGGCAAGTGACACGACACATGACCACATAACCACACAGTGATGAATTCGAGCCGACACCTAACAGGAAACCTGGCCAGATACCACAACACATGCACCACTCATCGGCGGCCCTTACACACCGTAGGGGCATCCTGCACCATGCAGTGCAATAGCACCATGTCGCTGACTCCTGCATCTCAACACACAGGACAGTCATCCCTGGGAGTGCATAGAAGTGAGTCTAACAGGGATCCTACAGCGTGTCACTGGTCCTGCACCCCCATAGGATTGCTGCAAGTCACCATGGTAGGGATACGTGCAGAATGACGAGTATGGTACCAACTACAGCCAACACCCCTTTCACCAAGTCTCGCGCAAGACATCAATGAATGCAGTCCAACACTGCTGCATGCATATACGATGCACATGCAACAAGATGTGAGTGCACATGACCCATCAGGGAGAAGCTACCCCCTCCATCATTCCATTGCACATGACACGTAGCCGGGCCAGTAATGGGGTGACTGTATCCTGGGACATGTGTGTATGGGCAGTAATCACCTGCGGCCATGTAAGACTAGTACAATTCTCCACCATGAATGCACAAACACTTACCTTCATTGCACTCTCATGCAGGTGATGCTGGCTACCCTTTGAAGCCGTGGCTCATGACCCTGGTCCGCAACCCACAGAACAGGCGTGAGGAGGACTACAATAGATCCCATACCCGTACATGGGTGGTGATAGAGCAGACCTTCGGCCTGTTGAAGGCACGATTTCATTGCCTCAGCCGGTCAGTGGTGGGGTACTCATCTAGATCCACGAGAAGGTGTCCAAGATCACCATGGCATGTGTAATGCTGCACAACATGTGCATCCGTCGGAACGTGCCACTGCCCCCTGACATGGAACTGCTACCACCAGATGATGATGAGGGGGAGGAGGAAGGAATGGCAGGACAGCATCACGGTGCCGATGCACAGGAGGGACGTTCCGTGCGGCAATCATTGATCGGACAATATTTTTGACTCACAAGTCAGCTGAGGGTGTGAGGATGACAGGACATTGGGCACTGGGTGTGGGGATACATGTACACCATGCACTGTGCGACATTAAAAGACACATGCACAATGATCAATGTCCACTCTGTTTTTTAGGGATGATCAACCAGTGTATTGAATAATAATGTAGAAACGTGTACAACAAAACCTCCACCCTCACCCCCCTCCACCTCCCCCCCAACTGCCACACACACCCTCACCCCCTCCCCCCCCAACTCCCACACACACCATCACCCCCCTTCACCTCCCCCCACAACAACCCCACAATAGTCCCATCAGTGCAACATAGGCCACATGTGTGTGGCAGTATGGTCAATGTGCACTCCCAGAGCCAGGGGGATCATGCCGTGGCGGTGCAATGTACGCAGTGACCGACGGACAGGGCTGGTCTGCGTGGAGGAGCTTTGGGAGGGTGGGTACTCCCACTGGGGCTGTTGTCTGGGGGGTGCTGCCTCCAGGGCATCTGCGATCCGGCCCAGCACCTCACAGAATCGGTTTGTGGTCACAGTGATCACCTCGCCCAGAGCCTGAAGGTCATTGTGCCACTCCAACCTTGATTCGCGGTTGTCCCGGATGAACTTCTCAATCAGGCCCATGAGATGCTGGGAGCGCACTGCATCCATGGCCGGTGTGGCCGATGTGCTTGGCAGGCTTGGTATTGAGCCTGCAGCCCTTTCGTGACTTTCTGCAGGGGAAGTGGATCCAGGACAGGCAGGTGGTACTCCTTGGCCTGCGAGCCCTGGGGTGTCACTCTCCCCGGAGTCGCTGTGTGCCACCTGGCTGTATGATGAAGTGTCTGGGCTATGTCCAATATCATTGGGGTCCTCCACGTTGTCCACGGAAATTGATGTGGGGCTGTCTGGCACATCGAGGAGGCACATGGCAGCATTCTCCCCTGCCACACTGGACTCCTCAGAGTGCACCATGGGGCATGTGGCCGGCGGCACTGCAGGCATGGGTAGGGGTGCGGGTAGGGGTTGTGCACCCTCCATGGGGGTTGCTGGAGCAGGTGGTGTTGCATGTGTTTTCTTCCTGCTTGCAGGTATACGGTGTCCCCTCGCTCTGCCCCTGGAGGTACTGGCCCGGGTGGCTTCCTGGTCCTCACTTTCATGCCCGCTGCCTGTGGGGGGGAAGAGAGAGACGGCATGAGCAATGATTTGGGGGTCAGCATTTCTTCAAGCCTATGGTATCACAATGGGATTGCAGCGTTTTGTTGACATTTGGGTGGTGAGTGGGACAGTGATCTGGGCTTGGATGGAAAATGCATGCAGATGTCTGGGTCACTCATGTTGGCGGAGTACTGTAGTGACTCACATTGACAGCCTCTTTGTGTGGTATGGCCAATATGGGTTGCAGCCTTGCACCTGACATCAGCCTGGGTCCCACTTGTTACGGCATGATTTCATTGGGGGAGTAGGGGGTTTCCCATACATGATGTGACAGCTTGCCCAGCCCTTGACGGTGCCTTACTTTAGGAATGCATTTACTGTCTTGACTCATGACACTCACCTCCATCAGGAGATGACGGAGCACCGCACTCCATTTCTCCAACCCCTTCTATGGCTTCTGTGCCCATCATGTCCGCACACGTTTGCTCCCAGGGCATCATTTTGATGGGAGAAGCTGGGCCTCCTCCTGTCTCCAGGGCCTGACTTCGGTTGGCCGATAGGATGGCCCGCACCCTGAGACGGAGGTCATCCCACCGTTTCCTGCAGTCCTTCGTGGTGCGGGGGGTGTTTCCTACGGCGCTCACCCTCTGTGCAACTAAGTCCCAGATCTCCTTCTTCCAGATGACGGTGGTCCTACGCATGTCACTGCTGAATACTATCTCTGCATGTTCGTGCAGAGTGTCCACCAGTACCTGGAGCTCGTCCTGTGTAAAGCGCTCCTTCCTTATGCGGGCGGCACCCTTTTTCACTGCTTTCGGCATGATGCTGGTCTCTAATGGCTATTTTTCCGATCCAAATATGCCTCCGGGTCCTGTATGAAGAGGATGGCAATGGATTGTGTTTTTAAAGATGGCCGCCGCGCTCCTTCCCGTTCCTGTGCGATGACGTAATTTCCGTATCCGTTAATTAGCGGTGACCGTAATTTACGGTATCTGTAAATTACGGTCACCGCTAATTACGGACGGCGAAGCTTCGATGGCGGTGTTGTAAAGAACTTCTCGCTTCATGCTGCTAAGGGGTTTAACGGGCCCTTTAGCGGTATTCTGCTAGGGGATTTACCGGCATGGCAGAAAGCTTGTGCCCGTGAGGTCGGAATAACCTGTAAATAGCTGCGTGGTACCAGATCGGACTCGCTCTTTCCGCCATGCCGGTAAAAACCAATACTTACCGCCAACCTCGGAATGAGGCCCATAGTCTTCCTTCGGAGGAACCTTAACCTTGTCTTCTTCTAGGCTTCGGATAATGCATCGGCCAATACATTCTCCTTCCCTGGAAGGTAGGAGATCTCGAAATCATATTGAGAAAAAAGTATGCCCAACGGGAATGCCCGGAATTGCGGCATTCCATTTGCTGTAACACTCTTAAATTGCGATGGTCCGTTCCCACTAAAAATGGATGGGCCGATCCTTGAAGCAAGTGTCTCCATTCTATGCAAGCTTGGCGAATGGCCAAAAGCTCCTTTTCTAGAACAGAATAGTTTATTTCACTGGGAGTGAGTGTGCCACTGGATGTTCCTCACCGTCCTCCCCTTTCTGTAACAGTACAGCCCCTATCGCTCCCCCGGAGGCATCTGTCTCAACTATAAAAGGTAATGATTGGTTTGGTTGGATCAAAATAGGAGCTGTGGTAAAGGATTTCTTGAGTTGTAGAAATGTTTGATCTGCTGCCTTATCCCATTCGAATCGTCTTCCTTTCTTTAACAACTGATTAATGGGTAATACGGTTTCAGAAAAGTTTGGGATGAATCTTCTATAGAAGTTAGCAAGACCAAGGAACTGTTGGACGTCCTTCACGTTCCTTGGAATGGGCCATTGCAACACGGCCTTAACCTTCTTTGGATCTATTTGAATCCCTTCCTGGGAGAGGATAAAGCCCAGATGCGAAATGGAAGACACCTCAAAGGCACACTTCTCGGGCTTCACTAGCAATTGATGGTCTCTCAGTCTTTGGAGCACCTCGGTGACATGCCTTCGGTGTTCAGAAGGTGTAACGGAGAAGACCAATATATCGTCTAGATATACCACCACCGATGAGTACAGTAAGTCTGAGAATATCTTGTCAACAAAACGTTGAAATATTGCTGGGGCATTAACCTTTTGCATGAGAGGGATTCGGTGTTCTTGAGCCCAATGAGTGTCTATAAAGTTAACTGCGGCACCACAGTCTAACATGGCAAGGGTTTCAATCGGAGGGTCTGTTCCGAAGATCAAAGTGATTGAAAAAGCCATGAGGCGATGGTCGTCAGGAGGGATATCATGTTGACACATATTGCAGGGCTCGCCTTCTCTGTCCGGATCCTATTCCTGCTCATGACTGGGGAGACGCGTTTCGCGACCATCTGGGTGGGACTTCGGGACAGTTCCGAAGCAGGTGCTTGGAAGATCTGCAGTACATGCAGAGTCCCTGGCCCTTGCAACACTTTCACTCTTCCGGCGTTAAGGGACCTCTGGCGGTTCCTATTTGCTTAGGTTCTTCAGGTTCAGTATTTCTAGGAGGACTTGTGGCTGGCATTCCGGAAGAAAGAGGGATCTTGGTCCTTCGTCTCTCCTGTCTTCTTTCTTGCAGATGATATTCCAGCTGGAGGGTAAGTGTGACTAGGTCTCTGAATGAATCAAGTCGGACTACTCTAGCTAGTTAGTCCTTTAAATCTTCATGTTGCCCGCGGCGAAAGAGTGTCTGTTGGGTTGGGTCAGGCCAGGCCGCTTCAGTAGCCAATCTGCTAAATGAGGAGGCGTAAGTTTGGACATCCAGTGACCCCTGTCGGATGTCAAGTAAAGCCTCATAGGCAGAGAACTGGACCTCTGCACGACCGAATCTGGTCTTCAGAAGCTGAGTAAACTGAGGTTAATTGTTAATGGCTGGATCATCTTGAGTAATCAAAGGGGTTGCCCAAGCTAAGGCGTTTCCCGTCAAGTTTGTTACCAAAAACCCCACCTTGGCTCGATCAGATTCATATGCCTTGGGGCGGAAGGTGAAATATACCGTGCAAGCGTCCAGGAACTCCTTCAAAGTCTTAGGATTCCCCTCATACTTGCCAAAGGAAAACACTAGGGGGGGGAAAATCTCCACAAGTTTCTTCTCTGGCGGTTATTTGTTGTTTTAGGTTTTGGTTCTCGGTACGCAGATTCTGGACTTCTGCTTGAAGAGCTTGGATGGCGTTGACCATCTCTTCGAATTGCTCAAGAGATGCCAAGGGTTTTTGTTGGCGCTGCAAGCTGTCAAAGTCTGCAGGTACCTCCCCTGTGTCTCCTCACCTGAAGTTTCCGGTGTGTGAGTCCTGGTTGGTTCTGTCATGATGCCCACTCCCGGGGAGCCGGTTCAAGCCCTGCGTCCCCGAAAGCGAACATCCAGTCCCCAAGGAAGGACCCAGCAACCCCATATAGGGGCCCTTTGGACAGTGTCCTGGCGCCTATGGCGCCAGGCTCATAAAAGACATCAGTCCTGGTGCCATAGGCCCCAGGCTCATTATGGGAGTGCTTGGGTGCACTTACCTGATGCAGACCATGCTGCAGGATCCCGGCCTCCGTGAGGCCTGATAGGAACTACTTTACCTGTGGGACTAATTTACCATCCGGGCGTGGTCGGGGAAGGATACATACCTGATTGGTGGAAGGATACATACCTGGAACTTCTTCCAAGGCTATTTAAACCCCACCCGAGCAGCCACACGTGCTTCGCGTTGTTCTGCATCTAGCAGCTGGACGCTCACCGTGTCTGCTCCTGCATCCTGACTTCTGCCACGCCTGTCAGCATCCTGGATCACCTGCAAAGGAAGAGAAGAAGAGAACAGAAGAAGGAACAGTCCTTTCCTGCTAAATCCGCATCCCAGAGACATCTCACCGACAATCCTGAAAAGGAAAACTTTTATTTAAAAGCTCATCGCGTCGATCGCTGCAGCGCCGCATTCCACTCACCTTTACAGGGCGCCTCCATGTTCAGCAGCGATCATCCGGATTCGCAGTCACGCCCCAGGGCCTAGGGAGAAAAAGATCAGAACAAAAGGTGAGAGAGAGAAGGGAATAAGGAAAGCTAAATCTCCATGTTAAGACTTACCTGTTGATTCATTCCCTCTTCATTTCGGGTCCGCGCCGCATCCTGGCATTTCCGGACCGCGGCCCCTAAGGAGAAAAAGAGACATCAGCGTTAATGAGCGAATGAAAAGACATTACCAAAAAACGCTCATTAAAGACTTACCTGATTTCTACAAGGATTTCACCTCTCATCTCGGGTCGGTGCCTGTTCCAGGCCATTCCGTACCCCGGCCCCTATGGGGAAAAAGACACTAGCATTAGTACATTAATGCATGGACACAAGGGGAACCTCTTATCAAAAAACTTACCTGGAAGCCAAGCAAGTTTGGTTCTCACCAATCCGAAAATCCAGTGAAGTAACTGGATACCAACGCGCCCCTGCATCAGAAGCAGGATGGAGAGCTCGTCCTTCCAGACCCTAAGGTGAGACGCTACGAGGAATCACAGAAGGGTATCGAGGAGGGTGAGAGGGGAAAGTGGGAGGCCGATTGCATTACCCCGCAGAAAGTTAATCCCCTATTTTCACCTACAGAAGGATACTTCTGCGAGCCAGACAAGCCAGATTTGGGGGCCCGGTCCAGTCCGTCTTCCGAACCGTTCGCATCACCTTAGAAGAGGTCAGCAGCGCGAACCAGGCCAGCGCCTCCGTGGGAGTCAGGTGAGCGTAACAGGTTCTCTACCTCTCCTCCTTCCCTTCTTGCGAAGTTTAGGATCCTCTTCAGTCTTCTCTGCCTTTTTTCCCTTCTTTCTTTCATAGAGAAAAGGACGCTCTCCACCTGAGGCCACATTGACTGTGATCTTTAACCATCAGGTGGACCCAAGGGAGCTCGCCCCAAATCCAGGGAAAAAGCCCAAAAAGGCACAAAAAACCCTGAATAGTCTTATGCGGGATCAGTATGTAGATTACTATGCTTGTTTCCAAGGTAAAAACCAGCTCCTTGATGCAGAAGATGCCATTGGACCAAGGAAGGCAGCGGATTTGGACCAAGGAAGGCAGCGGATTCCCAGAGATGGACTGTAGGGTAACTGTGATAGAGAATCCAGGGAGAGGAGTAGCAGTAACTCATACGAAGGAAAATTCATGGAGAGAAAACAACTAAGAGAACACCAGATGGCTAATAAAAAGGAAAGAGTAAGAAAAGGGAGGAATAGGAAGAAAGCAGAAAGAGGAGTGACGAAGGAAGAAGGTAAGTGGAGCGCGGAAGAAGAGACCAGAAAGAAAGTATGAAAGCGAAATGGGTATGAAGTGTCAAGAAGGAAAGCAGGTAAGCAAAATGGAAGTAGGAAACGCTGAAGAGGGAAAAAAGTAATAAAAGGTCCTAGTTGAGAAAGGGGAGGAGTAAGCCGGGAAAGCTGGGCAGAAACAGGAAACTGTAGAAAATGAGCGCAAGAGAAGGAACGGGAAGTGCAGCGCGCACGACAACAGAAGGCAGACAGAAAAGAATCAAAAGCGGATAATAAGGATGTGGCAGAACTGGAAGGTACAAGGCGGGTCTCGGGCAGAGACTAGACGGCACAACAACGCACAGGACGGTCCGACGCGAGCAGACAAAAGAGTTGCAGCGCGTGGCCGCCTTATATACCTGAGCAGGGAAACAGCTAGAGAGCTGCTACCGATCCCGCAGTGGCCTAATGAAGCTGCCATTTGCACCAGAGTTTCCACGGTCAAACCGTGACAGCACCATAGAAGTACACTTTTTATAATATTGTAATTTTGGATAGTACAATAATGAATGCTCCCTTATCAGAGTTTTGAGCAATGTTAAACATGTAATAACTAGCTAACAATTCAAAACGTACAGCACTTGTGCTGGTACAAACAAAACATATGAAGCACAACAATGCATACAAATCAGAGGCACATACAGGGAAACTAAAGTAAGGAAGAAAGAAACTGCATCATCAGAAAATATTAATGACATTAAAGTTTATCTTCATGTATACAAATGAATCGTGTGTTTGAGACCTGCTCATTTCCCCATGTATGTGCACCATGAGCTGAGACCAAACCCTAAGGAAAGTACTTAAAGAACATATGACAAGGTTAACATCTAGATATGTAGATTTATTATTTTAAATTTATTATTCTGACTGGCAGTGAACAAAACCACCTGGCCTATGTATGTCAAGGAACAAAAACAAGTGGCTCAGATATCTGATGTCATCAGTGATGACATCAATGACATTTGTGATGTCATCTTTGATGTCCTGGGTGTTAGTCTTAGAAGTGCACGGTGGTGGCACGAGTTATGGTTACTTATCTTACCATAACTGGCGAGATTCAGGGTTTTTTCGGTTTTACTTGGAACCATAACGTCCGTTTAACAAAGTTTTTTCTTTGAATTTCATAGGTTTTTATTAGTCCAACTCAACCATAACGTCCCTTAACAAAGTTTTTTCAGTGAATTTAAAAGGTTTTTATTAGTGCAACTTAACCATAACGTCCCTTTAACAAAGTTTTGTCATTGAATATATATGTAAACAATCAATGTTCCCCCTCACCTATTCATTAACCATTTGGCTGTACATATTTTTTACACTTTTTCGTATTGCTGAAATATTCATGTATTTTTCTTTCTCTTCATTTAATCCTTTCACGGTACAACTGCCTCTCGCCCATTTGGCTGTTACTCTTCTGGTATTACGCTGTCATGCGCTTTCCTCACATCGGAGAGGTGTATCCAATATTTCAGGCCCTTAACTTTTGCTGCAGAAGGGGTGCAGTAAATCACCTCATAAGGGCCATGAAATCTTGGAGAGTTCCAGCTCCCTACAAAGCTCTGCACATAAACCCGCTCCCCGGGCATTAACTGTGTCACAGGACTGTCTGTTGCTGCAGTGCTTGTATCTGTTTCTCTTTCACTTGTGAAAGGTGGGGCAACCGGTTTAGCTATACTCCTTAACGCCGGTGTAAGCTGTGTCAGATATTCTCTAAATTCCTCCCCCAAAATTATAGCAGTCCTATGAGCATCTGATGCTCTTCTCATTGGGGATAATAGAGTTTGCATACGTCTTCCTGTTACTATATCATGCGGGGACAAATGGTGTTCTTTGCATGGTTGTGTTTGCAATTGAAACAATGCTAACGGCAGGCAGTACACCCAATTATTTTTGAGGGTGTGGCATAATTTTGACAATCTGCTTTTAAGGAGGCCATTGATTTTCTCGACCAGCCTGCTCGCTTGCAGGTGGTAAATTTAACATAACTTGTGTTTTATTCCTAGCAGGGATGTTACTTCTTTACAGAGGTTGTTCACAAAGTGAGTCTCATTGTCAGAGTGTATGACATCACAAATGCCCCAACGTGGGAACACTTCCCTCACCAAAAATGTTGCCATGCATTTCACAACTGAGTCACAACTGAGTGGGCACAGGATCCTGCTTCCACCCAACGTGAAAAGGGACAGACCACCACTATTAAGTATCTTGATCCATTATACTTTTCTCCCATGTCTGCATAATCAATATGTAGCTCACGGAAAGGTCTGATGGGGTGGGGCAGCGTTCCTCATAGTGTCCTGAGGGTCATTCCAGAATTGTTTGTTTGACACGTCACACATTCAATTGTCATTTTAACAAGATGTTCCTGCAATTTTGGGACCAACCAGTCTTCCTGGATCTCCGCAGTTATGTGTTGTTTTGCTGTATGTGCCGGAATATTTAACTGTTGCAATGCAAGCTGTAATAATTCTACAGGCATTACTACTTTTTCTGTTTTTTTTATGCCACAGGAGATCAGTGGGCGACTGTGTACAATCTCTCTTTGACCACATCTCTTGTTCTTCAAGTGAGGCCCTTTTTTGCAGGTCAATTATGTGGTTCATGGGCAGTGAGTTATATCCCTCTTCATGTTCTTGTTGGGCATTACCATTTAGCAAATATTCTTTTGCCTGGGGCTTTTGGAAATAAGCTGCCTGTTTTTCAGCAGCATCTGCTGCCGCATTTCCTAATGAGATTACGTCACTGTTGTCGGTATGGGCTTGGCATTTTACCAAAGCCACTACTGATGGTTCGGCATCTATCAGCTCATTTAAAAGTTCTGCATGTTGCACAGGTGACCCGTCTGCCCTCCTGAAACCCCTCCTCCTCCACCTGGACAACCCAGCATGTACCGTTGTGGTTACGTATGCCGAGCCTGAATACATTGTTACAGAGCATCCCTTTGCTGCATGCAATGCTTCAATTAATGCCACAAGTTCTACAGCTTGTGCTGAATAATACATAGGTAATCTTTTTTGCACGAGAATCTCATACTCTGCTTCCTCCAATCTTCCCAGTGCTGCACCCACATGCTTCTTTCCTGTGTCTGGCCAAATAAATGCTGACCCGTCCACAAAGTACACGTCACCTTCTTCCAGGGCATTCTCGTTTGCTTTGGGGATGTCGTCACCCTCCCCCTCATATGTGGCACAATCATGGTTTTGCATGTCTTCTACCGTGCATGGCTCAGTGATGAATGTGGATGGGTTCACTGTCTTGCAGGGCATAATGTGAAAGTTAGAGCTGGAAAGGATTATTTCGTAAGCAGTTGCCCTTTGTGTGGTGAGTGTGGATTTTGATCGCTCAAGAATTGCAAACAAGGAGTGTTCCACAAACAGGGTCACTTAGCTCCCCATCACTATGATGGCCCTTTTTTCAATTGCAAAGGCGGCGGCTGAGAGAGCTTGTTCGCATGTGAAGTGCCCCTGCATCATAGAGTCTAAAGTGCCGCTGTAGTTTGTGCCCTAAAGATGTTTTCTGTGCTAGGACAGCTGTCATGAGTGTTCCATTCCACTGCGACAATAAGTAGAATTCTCGATCGTAATCTGGGCTGCTAGAACAGGTGCTGTGCAAATAAGTTCCTTCAGTGTGTTGAAGGTAGCGTTCATCTCTTGTGTCCATGTGATGGCTGTTTTTTCGATTTTGTGCTTCCTTTAGTGCCTGTAGTAGGGGCCTTGTTTATGCTGCATAGTCAAGTATCCATGCTCGGCAATATTTACATTTCATTCACAATTCATTCACAAAACAGCTATAAATCTCCGTCTCTCCACCCCTGGCCAATTAAAATCCGCAGAATCCCTCTCAGCTAAGCTTGCTATTTCACCAAACCAGACTATTACTGTACACATTATCTACAGACCTCCTGGCCCCATATCTACCTTCACCGAGGATCTCGCCCACACTCTGTCTGAAAACACCAAGACTACCTCGCAAATCATCGTATTAGGTGATTTCAACTTAGGCCTTCTCGACCCCAACGATGCTCCTGCCCACGATGTTAATAGTTTACTACTCAATCTAGTCTTCACACAACGTGTGACCGCACCCACCCACTCCAAGGGTAGAATCCTAGATTGGATGGCTGATGTTAATTGCGACGCCAAGGTCAACTCCAACCTACCATGTGCTTGGACGGACCATCACCTTATTACTTTCAGCATCCCCACAAAAAATACCCATTCCACCCCTAACATAGCACCTGCCACACTCACTAGGAATAAGCGCAACATAACTTACAGGGAACCAGGCTGCACCTCACTGAGGAGGTCCAACAAGGCCGAAACATGCCTGGGGTTGCTTGATTTTCTGTGCAGAGGGGACCTGGCCTAGCAGTTCGGGCTGGGCTGCTACCTTCGGTGGCGGCAGCTGCTGACTGATTTGCACATGGCTGGTCCCCTTTTGCAATGGCGCAGACGGGCTAAAAAACGGTGGTGTGGAAGGTTGCCCAGAGCAATTGCCAGTGGTTTAGATTCATTCGAAAACCTTCCACCCATCACTTTGTGGTCAGTTTGTTTCTCCTTGTGAGACAGGGTATGCCCAGACGTGGGTACCTTGCTCACTGCGCCACAGGGAACCAGGCTGCACCTCACTGAGGAGGTCCAACAAGGCCGAAACATGTCTGGGGTTGCTTAGTTTTCTGTGTAGAGGGGACCTGGCCTAGCAGTCGGGCTGGGCTGCTTCCTTCGGTGGCGGCAGCTACTGACTGATTTGCACATGGCTGGTCCCCTTTTGCAATAGTGCAGACGGGCTAAAAAACGGTGGTGTGGAAGGTTGCCCAGAGCAATTGCCAGTGGTTTAGATTCATTAGAAAACCTTCCACGCATCACTTTTGTGGTCAGTTTGTTTCTCCTTGTGAGAGAGGGTATGCCCAGACGTGGGTCCCTTGCTTGCTGCGCCACAGGGAACCAGGCTGCATCTCACTGAGGAGGTCCAACAAGGCCGAAACATGTCTGGGGTTGCTTGGTTTTCTGTGCAGAGGGGACCTGGCCTAGCAGTTCGGGCTGGGCTGCTACCTTTGGTGGCGGCAGCTGCTGACTGATTTGCACATGGCTGGTCCCCTTTTGCAATGGCGCAGACGGGCTAAAAAACGGTGGTGTGGAAGGTTGCCCAGATCAATTGCCAGTGGTTTAGATTAATTCGAAAACCTTCCACCCATCACTTTTGTGGTCAGTGTGTTTCTCCTTGTGAGAGAGGGTATGCCCCGACGTGGGTCCCTTGCTCGCTGCGCTACAGGGAACCAGGCTGCACCTCACTGAGGAGGTCCAACAAGGCCAAAACATGTCTGGGGTTGCTTGGTTTTCTGTGCAGAGGGGACCAGGCCTAGCAGTTCGGGCTGTGCTGCTACCTTCAGTGGCGGCAGCTGCTGACTGATTTGCACATGGCTGGTCCCCTTTTGCAATGGCGCAGACGGGCTAAAAAACGGTGGTGTGGAAGGTTTGCCCAGAGCAATTGCCAGTGGTTTAGATTCATTTGAAAACCTTCCACCCATCACTTTTGTGGTCAGTTTGTTTCTCCTTGTGAGAGAGGGTATGCCCAGACGTGGGTCCCTTGCTCGCTGCGCCACAGGGAACCAGGCTGCACCTCACTGAGGAGGTCCAACAAGGCCGAAACATGTCTGGGGTTACTTGGATTTCTGTGCAGAGGGGACCTGGCATAGCAGTTCGGGCTGGGCTGCTACCTTCGGTGGCGGCAGCTGCTGACTGATTTGCACATGGCTGGTCCCCTTTTGTAATGGCGCAGACGGGCTAAAAAAAGGTGGTGTGGAAGGTTGCCCAGAGCAATTGCCAATGGTTTAGATTCATTTGAAAACCTTCCACCCATCACTTTTGTGGTCAGTTTGTTTCTCCTTGTGAGAGAGTGTATGCCCAGACGTGGGTCCCTTGCTGCTGCGCCACAGGGAACCAGGCTGCACCTCACTGAGGAGGTCCAACAAGGCCGAAACATGTCTGGGGTTGCTTGGTTTTCTGTGCAGAGGGGACCTGGCCTAGCAGTTCGGGCTGGGCTGCTACCTTCGGTGGTGGCAGCTGCTGACTGATTTGCACATGGCTGGTCCCCTTTTGCAATGGCACAGACGGGCTAAAAAACGGTGGTGTGGAAGGTTGCCCAGAGCAATTGCCAGTGGTTTAGATTCATTCAAAATCCTTCCACCCATCACTTTTGTGGTCAGCAACATAACGTATGCCAAACTTATCCCACTCATCCTCCCTGCCCTCAACGACCTTGCCTCAGTTTGCTCGGACCCCACTGTTTTGGTAGACTCCTACAACCAAACTATGTTAAAAGCATTAGATCTCATCGCCCCAGCCAAATTACGCAAACCAAAACCTAGGGCCCACCTGAATTCCTGGTTCACGCCCCAGCTGAGGACCCTATGCAAGGAAAAAAGGACCCTTGAAACTCGCTGGAGAAGCCACCCGGCCGAACTTAATAAAGCAAGCATGGCATTAGCTACACTAAACTACAAAGAAGCCATATTATCTGCAAAAAAAGAGACCTATAATAAACTTATCGAACTTGCCCAATCTAACACCAAGGAGCTCTTCAAAATCCTAAAGGAATTGGAATCTCCCGCCCCTCCTCCAGACACCTGCACTAAAGACAGCTCTTGGTGCACTAACATCCAAGAGGCCCTAAAATAACTATGCTCCAAACTAAAATTAATGGAAAACAAATAGTCTGCATTCTCTCATAGCACAGCTTGCTCCTCAGGTTAACCACAAACTTAATACTGCCCCCGTGCAACCATTCTGCTTCTCACCCCTCTCCACCTCTGAAGTTGAACACATCATCAACCGCCTTAAGCCAACTAATTGTCGGGGAGACTCCTGCCCTGCCACTATTATCAAAGAGGCCTCTCACAACCTGGCACCTTTTATTACCTCACTCATAAACTCCTCCTTCAGGACGGGGATCGTCCCGGACAACCTCAAGTATGCCTAGGTCATTCCCCTTCTAAAAAAACCAAAACTGGACACCAACATTCCCACTAATTATAGGCCAATCACCACTGTACCTTTCCTTCTAAAAATTCTTGTTCGGGCAGCATATCTGCAGATCCAAGATTATCTCGAAACAAAACAACCTCCTGGGACTAAGGCAATCGGGCTTCCGCCCTCGCCACGGCACAGAAACTGCACTGCTAGACTTAAAAACGCAAATAGAAGATTTAAAAGACAAGGGACAATTGGCCCTCCTAATTTTATTAGACCTCTCTGCAGCATTTGACCTAGTCAACCATCAAATCTTCTGTTACCACCTCAAAACCGCTGCCAACTTCTCCAAGAAAGCCACAGCCTGGATCACCTCCTTCTTGGACAACAGATCCATGAGGGTCTTCTCCCCTACCACCACTGCAAAACCCTCACCTGTCACATGTGGGGTCCCCCAAGGTTCATGTGTGTCCCCGACACTCTACAATGTCTTCACAAAACCCTTATTTGACACATGGATCGCATGGGCGTCACTTACACTAATTACACTGACGATACACAAATCCTTATTCCCATTACAGGCGATTATAAAACTGACTCACTAGCTATCAACTCTATCTATCAAGTCATCCAGGCCTGTATGGTGCTGCAGGAACTGTGCCTAAACCACAAGAGAACCAAGCTATTCATTTTAGGCTCACCTCATAAACTCAGTAAACTTGACCCTTCCTTCAAAGTCTTCACCATCGATGGCAACGCCATCAAAGTGACCAAGGACACTAAGACATTAGGCATGTACCTCGACCCACACTCTCCTTAACTAGACAAACCAATGCAGTCTCCGCAGTTGCATCTTCCACATGCAAGCTCATCACTCCCGGCCACCCCTTCATATCACCAGCCAACTGTACTACTCTAGCCAGGACCTTGGTCCTATCCAAAATTGATTATTGCAATGCCCTCTACTTAGGTACCAACCAATGCAATATCAGAAAACTCCAAATCATCCAAAACAATGCTATTAGAGCGGCCCTTAACATCCCTAGGACTTCTCACATCTCAGAACACAGATGCAATCGTCATTGGCTCTCAGTTACCCAACAAAGCTCCCTCAAAGCTCTGACACTCACATACAAAAGTATTGCGAATCAAGCCCCCAACTACCTATCCAACAGGTTCACAACCCATGAGACCCCTCAGAAGCACACACGCTAATTGTCTTGTCATCCAACGCTTCAACCTCCAAAAATCTAGTGGCCGCAATTTCCCAGTCCTTGCTGCGAAGCTATGGAATACTCTCCCCAACCCACTCAGAGCAGAACCCTCATTCCCTGCCTTCAAGCGCAAGGCAAAAGCTTGGCTGGCCACCCTGGACTTGGCCTGACCCTGACCAGAACTTATATTCCAGCATTCCAGGCTGCACCCACATAATATCTTACCCTATTTTCTACTCAGACTGTACATCCCCTACTCCACTCCCTATGCTTCTTGTACATTATGTATACTCTCATTGTAATATTTTGCCTGTAAGCTATACATCCTGTATAAACACTGTATATGTATGTAACCTGCCTGTAACCAAAAATGCGCCCGGTTGCCCTTGGGCCTTGTGCGCTATACAAATAAACAAAATACAAAATACAAATACAAATACATATGCCGAGGAATTTTTGCATGTCTTTCACTGTGTGGGGCCTAATTGTTGCATGCACAGCTGCTGCTCTGTCTGGGAGTATTCTTTTGCCATCCTTTGATATAAGTTTTCCCAGATACAGTACTTCTGCTAGGCAGCACTGCAACTTCCCTCTGTCCATCTTGTACCCCTCGTTGGCCAACAAATTTAGTAATGTGATTGAGTCAGCTCTACACTGTTCCTCACTCTCACCACAAATCAACAGATCGTCTGCGTACTGTATCACTGTGCTTTTGACATCAGTATTGCCAAGATCTTAATGCAATATTCTGTTAAAAATACTCATGCTTTCATAGTATCCCTGTGGTAACCTGCAATGTTCATATCGTTTCCCCCGTAGGGTAAATGCAGTCAGGTATTGTGAGCCTGGATTGAGTGGCACTGAGAAAAAAGCATTTTTCAAGTCTACCAATGTGAAGCAAGTGGCTGATTTTCGGATGCTACATAAAATGGATACGGGGTTCAGAATAAGGGGAAACTCCTTCTGTATGACATCATTAAGTGGGCATAAATCCTGGATCATCCTCCAAGCCCTGCCCTCCGCTTTCTTAATCGGATAAATTGCTGTATTACATGGTGTATTTGATGGCACAATGGTACCCTGTTGAAACAGTGCATGTGTTGTTTTCTTTATTCCCTCCTCTGCTACTCTTGACAGTGGATATTGATATACGAAGGGCAGAACTGCACCAGGCTTAAGTTTAATCTTAACTGGTGTCACCTCCTGCAGGAGCCCTACCTCATGGGGTTTAGTTGTCCATAGTTTCATGAGTACTTGTTGCATGTCTTCATTGAAAAATGACGGTGGTGCACTGACAATGGCCATGAGGGGGTTTGTCACTCGTCTGTTTTGGACCATTATGTCACAGGGCATGCATATTTCCATTATTATCTCCCCATCATTGTCATTGTCAGTGAACAGCTCCTCGTCTGTCAGATCATTCAGCGCTATGTTTGGATCTATGCATAATACGCTTCGACACTCGCACCCGTGCCTGTCCAGACTTATCACCACAATGCGTTCAGCTGACACTTGCACTCCCTGTAAATCTAGGGAGGTGATGGTACCTGGTAGTATTTCAGGGGTGGCCATGGGGCAGAAAACGAACACAGAAGGTACTCACCACTCTGCTCATGTTATTTCGGGCACCACTCTTGCCAAGACCTGTATACCATATACAAACATGTATGTATTGGTGGGCACCCCTCATACGGCTATTTCATTTGCTATTGTGTTAATCAACAGCATTGCCCAGAGGGGGCATATTCCCAGAGTCGAGCATACTATGCCAGTAAAAGAGATGGCCATGCTGAGCTTACTAAGGAGATCCCTCCCCAGCAGGTTTATCAGCGAGTCTTTGTGGTACAGTAGGGGTGCTCTCACCATTCCCCCCCCCCAACCGTTATATTCAAATCCTTAGTGTATGGAACCGTGACCACTGCCCAGAGAATCCCTGCGTTTCCAAATTATTGCCCGGCAGCGGAAAACAACCTTCCATTAGGCACGATTTTTCTGCTCCTGAGTCCACCATGAAGATGAACTGTCTGTTTCCTATCTCCGATCCCACCAGTGGTTCCTCGTCTGGACACAGGGTAGTCGATAGGACTGGACACACAAGTGCTCACTTTGGGCTGTCCTAGTCTGGGTGTGGGTGTGTTCCCGGGAAAGAGAAAATGTTTTCCCCAAATATGGCTGTTCCCCAGAATGGTGCTTGTGCGCCATTGGCTGTGGTGGGGAAAGGTTTGCTGTACGTGTTTCCCAACTGATTTTGGCGTGTTATCCATTGTTGTGTTCCTTATGGTGGTGCTCTGTGCTCTTGTGTGTGGTAAGTGTCAACATGTTCCTCTTGTCTGTACCCTGCCATAGGTAACCCATAGGGACTGCCAAGGTGGGGATGGCTGTACAGGTGCTCATTATTGAACCCTTGTGTGTTCTGGTAATATGCAATGGGACGGGTGCAACATTCCCTTGCAAAGTGGCCCCACTTCCCACATGACCAACATGCCCCCTGTCAGCCTCCCCGGGGTCCTAGTCTTCCGTAGCCCCCTCTCAGTCCCCGGTACCCTCCTCTTCCACTTCCAGGTCTTCCTTGCCGCTGGGGCCCTGCATACTGCTCTTCTCCGGCCAATTGTTCTTGCCCGTTCACTGCCCAGGTAGCTGCCATCCTAGCCTGTATTGCTATTGACCACTCCTCCCTGTCTCCCTGCCGGTCTGCAGGGAGGGAGGCTGATACTGCTGCAAACTTCACCAACTTATTTTGTACGAGTTTGGCTTTGTCTGCCAATCTTTTCTGGACAATTTCTTTTTCCCTTTCTTTGATCCTCCTACAATGGTGTACTATGATGCTTTGTATTTCGGGCCAACCCTTGGCTTCTATCCCAGTAATTGTATCTAATGCCTTCTGCACCTCCTTCAGGAGGCCTCTCTTGATAATAAAGTAAAAGAGGGAGGTTGACTGGTCCCAGGCCATTCCTGTCTCCGCCCTCCACATATCCTGCACCCAAAGAATGAACTGCACAGCATCTTCATCGTCCCCCATTGTGCATTGCATCACTGAGTGTAAATCGGGGGTGTCAGGGAAGGTTCTCCACTGTGCTTCCCACACCTGTGCGCTCACGTTGTTAAATGATGCCCCATTGTGCCGATCACAGTCCATTGTTACTCCCAGGAATCCCGCTTTCACCCACACCCCGTCTGCTTGGTCACCAACTGCAGATACTAGCAAGCTCTTGACATCCCATATAGCCAAGGCCACTCCTGCGGTGTGTCTCTCGAAGGCATATATCCATTTCCCCGCCCCTCCCGAAAGTGGGGGTAGTGACTTCAACAAATTTGTTTTGTCCATCAGCGTCCAGGGCACATAGTGTGGCCTTCCCGTACCCTGGTGGATGAGAGGCATCTGCAGATTGGTCTTTCCCATTCCCTTTACCTACCTTTGGTCCCATCTTTTTTGCCAGTTCCATTCTCCCCATCCTATTTCTAAGCCTTCCCTGCCACCCTGCTTCTCCAGATACTTTACCTGTAAGCCCCCTCCCACTGCTCCTTCCTCGTACTCATCGATATTGCTCCAACATTCTTCTTGCCTGTCCGATATCACACTACCTTGTCCTGCACTTACGCACTTACCTGATCATCTTCCTGCCCTACTCGTACTACCTTAACTGGGGTACTATCAATGCGGAAGAGGAAATCCCCGGACTTCCATTCATCCTCCGCTATAATGGATGTGCTTCTCGATGGTGGCGGTGGCGGAGTCTGCCCAACTCCCCCTTGCAGCTGTGGTGTTACTTCACATAGGGCTGTTAGTCGAGACATTTCCGTTTGGGTATTGATGATGTGATCTTCTATGTTGCGAGTGATGTGTGCTATGTTGGCTGGGCGTGAGTTTGTTGGGCCGTTTGGGATTTTAGGGTCATACAGGGGTGGGGGGCTATTGCCAGTGTGGTTGGTGCACTTGGTGGGGCAAATACAATGGGTCACTATAGCCCTCAGCAGGTTTAGTCAATAATGTGTACAGTTTTTTTGGTTCCTCGCCTTCATTTCCTCCCCCTCCTCCCTCCTGGGTTGTGGCAACTACATGTGGGAACTCTTTTCTTTGTTATTCACAGGAAGCATATCTTCAGACATCCTACAGAGGTCCAGTATCTCCCTTCTATTTTGGAGCTGTTTTCCTTTATACTTGGCCATCAAGTATGTCGCTACTAGATCCAACACCCTCTTTTCAAATGACCCTCCTTCTGGCCATATCTGAGATGATCGTCCCCCTTAATCTCAGTCAGTCATTGGTCATGATACTTTTTTATTTTCTCACTGTAAAAGGGGAGGTGATGATAAATACGCAAGAATGGTGTATCCGCACCCATCATTTCTTTCCACTGTCTGGGTGCGTGCATGTGTGTATGTGTGAGTTGTCGCTGTTAGTACCTCAATAACCTTTTATCTTCTAACCTAAAATTCTCAGAATTGCATTTCAAAACATTTCACTCACACCTTATTTCTTTTTTTTGTTTGTTTTAACCACGTCATAGAGAGAACAAAAACCATGGAAACATAGACCACTGAACAGACAGACCTCACAGACTGAAGCACCTTACTGACAAAGGAAAACCTTACCCACAACAGAGAATATAAACATGTATTTTTACGCTAACTTTTTTAGGCCCCACTCTCTTTTCACCAATACTAAATTATCTGCTTCATTCACACCTCACAGTCACTCCACCCTGGCCACTTCTGGGCCGACCTCTAAAGATTACTAACACTTGAAGACAGAAAACTAATTACTATTATTTTCCGAATGTACTCAATATACAAGACTCTTACTTATTCCTTTTTCCTCACTTATAAACCTGCACTGGTCGAGACAGTACTATGCGGCGCCTCCTTCCACCCCCTTTCAGAGGTAGGTTTGTGTATCTCCTCTTATTTCGTCATTTTATATAAAAACCTAATGGCCATATGCAGAAAAAAACACTTAGGTCAACAATCACTCACTCTTACTCGCACCCAACCCTACCCACAGGCCGTTCCCTTGCTTTTTTGATTTAACTCTTCTCCCATTAATTTTCCCACCTTTAATTCTGCTTGCAATCAATACTCACGTGTCTGTGGTGATCCAAGAGCCTCCGTTCACGGTCTATCCACAATCAGGGTGTCACCCCCCCCCAATCAAGCCATGCCCGGCTGCGGCAAGCAGTTGGGTATTTGCAAAGCCGGGACCTGCGGAACCTGCTCAGGAGCATACACGCTTTAATACCGGTCAGCCCTAGGTGGCGGTGGACTTGATGGGGGCGCCCCAGATCTCGCCGCAGCGCACAGGGGTCTTCTTGGAGCAATCACGTAGTTGGGGTCACCAAGCGAAGGTGTTAATTGCCCAAAATACAAATCCCAAACTCAGAATAAATGGACACACCCCAGTAGGGAATGAGACCAAGAACAAGATTACAAGTTGAATAAAGTTTTAAAAAGTAAATGATGCAGGAGAACACTCTGCTGCTCTGAGAGCAATCTGCCAACAAACAGAAACAACACATCTTTATACATAAAGTCATTGGTGACAAACAATACAGGGGGTGAATATCGCAAGTCCGTTGGTGCATTACAATGTTACAGTATAGTACAGCACAGGCCATATTGAGCTGGTGCAGCTTGATTTGTTGGTGCAAGATGCCATTGTCCTAACTAATCTAAACTACACAGTAATCATTGACATGCTAAGAATAATGTAATACATAACATTTGTACCAGAATGCGGGGTTGACTGTAAATCGTGAGCAAACATATACACAGATTCTTAACCTAGGCCTTTGTGGGTCAGGGGTGCAGTGGTCCTTTTGCCAGGTAGCATATCTAAAGGTTTTGATCTGAAATGTATTCACCCTGATGCCTCATGGTTCAAACGAATGGATTGATAGATGTTAGTCCACAAAGAATATATGATCACACAGGATTAGTTATATTGGGGACAATCTATGGTGGTCCGTTGGGAAGAATCACCCCAACTGCTACATGAAAGGAGACCAGAGGGGCAAAAGGTTGTGCATGCAATAATTTCTAAAGGTGGGGGTTGGACGATTAGGAGCAGGTTTGTGGAGACGGATGAGTACACAAGTCAAGATTTGCCCTGATCACACACAGGGCAGTGAGCTCAGAGGAAGAGAAAGAATACATGTGTTGTTTGCAACAACTTGCTCTTGGGCTTCCATGAGAACTGGGCTGGTGTGGTCCAGACAGGGGAGGAGGTGGAGGGGGCTGTCGGAGCTGGCTGTGCGCGGCGCTGGGTGAAGGGAGAGAAGACCTTATAGAGATCATTGTGCGGTCTAGTACAAAAATTAAGTCTAAAGGGGCACAAAATGGAGTCTGAGTGTGTCATCCAATGGCTTCCTTCTACTGGCTTCACTGAAAGACAAGGGGGATGTCTCCCCGCAATGGGATGAGCAAATAGACTTATTTTGTGCGAAATGTACAGGGGGGGCATACGGACCCTTCCTCCCTTACAGCACCTTCTTTTGGTTTAATTAACTTGTCCTACAAATAGTACCTTTTCTTTTCTTTTCTGGTTTTCTCCACCTTCTCTTGCTTTTTCAGCAACTCATAATTTCTTCTCCCTTTGGGAGGAGTGGAACATACCTTTGCATGAAATCTGCTCCAGGTGTATGCGATCCCAGCACTTTAGATGGCCCTTCCACATGTAAATGTGCTTCGGTGGGAGGTGCACAAGCACGGCACACATCCTTAGCAAATTCACAGAAATGTGTGCAGTGCTGGTGAAGCCCACTGTAGAGTCATTGGCTTTCATTACGACCCAGGCGGTAAGGGGTTAACAGCGCTGTAAAAGGTGTCGGCGCCGTTAAACCCTTACCACCTAATTACGAGGTCCCTTTGCGGGTCCCGAACTTAACGGCTGGTTTTACCAGTCGTTAAGGAAGGAACCCGCAAAGGGACTTTCGAGGTAATTACGTTACCGCAATTTGCGGTACCGTAATTACCACCTTCCCCATTCCTATTGAGCCCTATGGTGCAAAAATGGGAATAGGGAAGGGCCAATGGTAAATGGGGAATTACCGCCCTGCCAACCTTGGAGTGGGGCGGTAATTCCCCATGTCACCATGGTGGATCCGGTAAATTGCCGGCATTAACCATGGTGCTAATAGCGCCATTGGTTAATGCCAGGGTCGTAATGAGGCCCATTTTCTTCATATTGTGTCCCCTTCTATGCACTGTAGAAGCATATGCTTAAATGTGGCATCGTAAACATGACTGTTATGATGTGTGTTACACTACTTTTATAATCAGGGCGTAAAGGTACAGGAAAAAAAACATCCTGAAAAATTGAAGTTATATTTTTATTTATTTATTGGACATTAGTAAGGCGCCCATACAACAAAAGGTGTTTCAAGGCGCCACACGACAAAAAGGGAGTGGGGAACAAGGGGAGAAAGATAACAATAACGGTCCTAATAGGCCTTGTGACATTCGGATCGTGCAAGTGCAGTAAAAAGAAGTGCGGGGGGTGCCTATCTGCATGAATGCGAAGTGCTCAGGTGGGAAGGGAAGTGAAGGGTAAAGTGGAGAGTGTGCAAGTGAGAGTGAAAGGGGGGATCGAGGAGGAGGGGAGAAGAGGACCACCAGTGCTAGGTGAGCATGTGCAAGTGCCATGGACTTGCATAGGGTGCATGGAGTGATGTGCGAGGAGGTGGGTGGACTGGATGGGTGCCCTGTAAAACTCAGTGGAAACCAGGCACCCAGTCACTGTGGCAGACGGGGTGTTAGCAGAGGAGGGAGAGAGGGACGAAAGAAGAGAAAAGGAGGTTCTTGAGGAGCTTCCGGAACTTAAGTAGAGCCAGTTCAAGCCTGAGAGGGGCAGGAGACCATTCCAGTGGGATGCTCCTGCAGAGGATAGAGATCTACCCCACAATCTCTGCTTAGAGAAGCGCCTGTTCAGCAGAGAGTTGAAGCTAGAAGTACGAAAGGCTCTAGCAGGGAGGTATTTATGGAGAGAGAGAGTTGGATGTAGTGGTCCCCAGGTCCCAGAAAGCCTTGTTGATGATGTAAAGGGTCCTGAACTTGGTCCTAGCAGCAACTGGGAGCCAGTGGAGAGTTTTTTGGAGCTGGAGAGACGAAGAATCCTGGGGTTGAGGCAAGGATACATCTTGCAGTCCTATTCTGGATTAGTTGAAGGGAGGATCAAGGGAGATTGAGGAGAGGCAGGAAGAGGCTGTTGCAGTAGTCCAGCCTAGAGAGGAACAGAGCTCTGGAGACATTGCATTTCTGGGGGAAAGTGAGCAAAGGGGGAATGCCTCTGAGAAGGTGCAGCTGATAGTGGGCCTTCTTGGCAAGGTTTGCGATGTGAGGAGAGAAGGAGAGAGAGGAGTCAAAGATGACACCAATGTTTTATGCCTCACAGGACGGTGACGGGAGCGGACCCATAGAGGGTAGCCTGAGGGTAGGCGGGAGGGAGGGAGCTGGGATCCCAATGAGAAGGATCTCAGTCTTACTGGCATTAAGGCAGAGATCATTGGCTGCACACCACACCTGAATAGCAGTCTGACAGTCAGGGATGAGAGAGGAGGAAGAGGCAGTATAGGGAAGCTTGAAGGAGATCTGCATGTCATCTGCATAACACTGTAAGTGAGGAGAGAAGGAGGAGATAAGGTGGGCCAGAGGGGCAAGGTAGATGTTGAAGAGCCACTGTGAGAGGACAGAGCCTTGAGGAACGCTGCAGGTGGAGAGTGTGATAGGGGAGAGAAAAAGACCCAGTTGTACCTGGGAGGGTCGGTCAGAGAGGAATGAAATCAACCAGTCCAGTGCCAGGCCCATGATGCCACGGGTCCCACAGATCTGATTTTTCAGGGTGGCATGATTGACTGTGTCGAAGGCAGAGGAAACATCCAGAAGGATAAGAATGGATGGAGAGTTGTAACGTGCCTCTGGTTGCTCTGAAGCCAGACTGGTGGTCGTGGAGACAACCCACAGATTCATTGTGTTGGAGCAGTCGGGAGATGACCAGCGTCTCCAGGAATCTGCCCAGAAAGGGGGTAATGGATGTAGGTGGTAGTTAGCTGTGCAGGAGGAGTCATCAGAGGGCTTTTTGAGGAAAGGGGGCACAAGGGAGTGCTTAAGGGGTAGCGGGAAGGAGCCAGTTTCAAAGGAGTGATTACAGAAATCGGCCAAGGGTGGCGCAATGAGAGCTCTGAGAGCAATCTGCCAACAAACAGAAACAACACATCTTTATACATAAAGTCATTGGTGACAAACAGTACAGGGGGTGAATATCGCAAGTCCGTTGGTGCATTACAAGGTTACAGTATAGTACAGTATAGGCCATATTGAGCTGGTGCAGCTTGATTTGTTGGTGCAGAGCTGTTACTTTGCGTGGCACGTGGGTCGGCTGGGCTCATCTGCGAGTGATGAAGGTCAGGTTGGGTCCACAAGGTGCAATTATCCTAACTAATCTAAACTACACAGTAATCATTGCCATGCTAAGAATAATGTAATACATAACATTTGTACCAGAATGCGGGGTTGCCTGTAAATCGTGAGCAAACATATACACAGATTCTTAACCTAGGCCTTTGTGGGTCAGGGGTGCAGTGGTTCTTTTTGCCAGGTAGCTTATCTGAGATGTATTCACCCTGATGCCTCATGGTTCAAATGAATGGATTGATAGATGTTAGTCCACAAAGAATATATGATCACACAGGATTAGTTATATTGGGGACAGTCTATGGTGGTCCGTTGGGAAGAATCGCCCCAACTGCAACATGAAAGGAGACCAGAGGGGCAAAAGGTTGTGCATGTAATCATTTCTAAAGGTGGGGGTTGGAGGACTAGGAGCAGGTTTGTGGAGACGGTTGAGTACACAAGTCAAGATTTGCCCTGATCACACACAGGGCAGTGAGCTCAGAGGAAGAGAAAGAATACATTTGTTGTTTGCAACATTTTGCACTTGGGCTTCCATGAGAACTGGGCTGGTGTGGCCCAGACAGGGGAGGAGGTGGAGGGGGCTGTCGGAGCCGGCTGTGCGCGGCGCTGGGTGAAGGGAAAGAAGACCTTATAGAGATCATTGTGCGGTCTAGTACAAAAATTCAGTCTAAAGGGGCACAAAATGGAGTCTGACAAAATGGAGTCTGAGTGTGTCATCCAATGGCTTCCTTCTACTGTCGTCACTGAAAGACAAGGGGGATGTCTCCCCGCAATGGGATGAGCAAATAGACTTATTTTGTGCAAAATGTACAGGGGGGGCATACGGACCCTTCTTCCCTTACAGCACCTTCTATTGTTTTAATCAACTTGTCCTACATATTGTACCTTTTCTGTTTTCTCCACCTTCTCTTGTTTTTTCAGCAACTCATAATTTCTTCTCCCTTTAGGAGGAGTGGAACATACCTTTGCATGAAATCTGCTCCAGGTGTATGTGATCCCAGCACTTTAGATGGCCCTTCCACACATAAATATGCTTTGGTGGGAGGTGCACAAGCACGGCACACATCCTTAGGAAATTCACAGAAATGTGTGCAGTGCTGGTGAAGCCCACTGTAGAGTTATTGGCCCTCATTACAACCCAGGCGGTAAGGGGCTAACAGCGCCGTAAAAGGTGTCAGCGCCGTTAAACCCTTACCACCTAATTACGAGGTCCCTTTGCGGGTCCCGACCTTAACGGCTGGTTTTACCAGCCGTTAAGGAAGGAACCCGCAAAGGGACTTTTGAGGTAATTACGGTACCGCAATTACCGCTTTCCCCATTCCCATTGAGCCCTATGGTGTAAAAATGGGAATAGGGAAGGGCCAATGGTAAATGGGGAATTACTGGCCTGCCAACCTTGGAATGGTGCGGTAATTCCCCATGTCACCATGGTGGATCCGGTAAATTGCCGGCGTTAACCATGGTGCTAATAGCGCCATTGGTCAATGCCAGGGTCGTAATGAGGCCCATTTTCTTCATATTGTGTCCCCTTCTATGCACCGTAGAAGCATATGCTTAAATGTGGCATCGTAAACATAACTGTTATAATGTGTGTTACACTACCTTTATAATCAGGGCCTAAAAGTACAGGGAAAAAAACATGCTGAAAAATTGAAGTTACATTTTTATTTTTTATTATTTTTTTTTTTATTTCATTTAGTTTATACAAACTTTTTGACAAGGTTACATTATCCCTCCTCCTATAATGTGTCGGAGGGCCTTGCAGAGGCAAGTTTTGGCAGTATTACAGTGCATAATGACAGAGTTTTTACCACGGCTAGGGTCTTAACTGTCTTATGGTTCTCGTTAATTCCTTCTAGTTCAGTCAACTAACTTTGTTTCCACCACTTCAGCATCAAAAGACTGCTTTTGACGCAAGTTCACACTTCTTCATCTCCGACACATTGGTATTAGTTTCTGTATGATTTCCATTCCTTTCTTATTGGGATTTTAGCAGAGCCTCTAGAGATTGTAGAAAGTTGGTCAGCCCATATATGTCTTTTTCACGCGGACTGTAGAATTTTCGCCAGAGTTCGTCGCCGCATAGAGTAGAATATTGTCGCACCAGGTCTCCCAAATGCACAGATCTCATATCTTTCAAGCCTTCGCAATATAGAGTTAAGTGTTTGAGAGTCTCTTGCTGTCTGTTACAGAAGCCACAGCTCAAGGTCACTGTCATTTTTCGTGCCCTGATTGCTTGACTCACCCTGGTGTTAAAGAGATTTAGCCGAAATTTCATATAGATAGCTCGATGTTTTCCATTAGCTGATTTCATCAGGTATTGCAGCGGTTTCTTACGATCTTTAGCCTCAATTGCTGCGTCTTCCATGAGCTTGTGACGATTCCGATCATCAATCGTGGTGCACCAGTCGAGCTCCCATAGCTTTTTTTTTACATAGTTTGGGTTATTTTTGAAAGTGACTTGATCTGTACCCAGGAGTGTTAATTGATTGTCACATTCAGTAGCCCATTTACAAAAAAGCGCTTTTTGGTTGCCTTGCAGTGCATCTTGTAAGATCTTAAATTGAGGAGTGCAGTTTGTTAGGATGATTTTCCTGTATATGGATAACATAGTCCATAACACTCAGGCTTGCATAGATATTAGATTGAGTTCATATCGTACGCAAGCACTCGAGATTCCTTTTTGTAGGTGTAGTACTCGCCTCCAGTACTGGTTTTCTAGTTCTGGCCACAACGTTGCGGACACTCCTAGGGCACTTTCAGCGCCATAGATCAATGTTGGTGTCGCTTTTTGATTATAATGGGCTAGCACAGGTAACAGGGAGAATTTTCCAAATTTTTTGTTTCTAATTACTCCTTGACATGCAAGTTGTTTACATTTTTGTTTAGCATTTTCGACCCATGGTGCATCCGTTATGTTACTGTTGATCCAAGTACCTAGGTACTTTACCTTACTTACGCATTTCAGATTTTCGTTAGATAATCTCCATTTTGGTGTACATTTCATGTTTCTCTTGTTGGTTCGAGATAGATCTTGGAGTATTATTATTTCCGACTTTGCAGGGTTGATTTTTAGTTTATTTTTTCTTATATACCCTTCAAGAGCAGATAGTTTTCGTGTTAGACCAATGGGGGTTAGATCCAACAATGCGATGTTGTCCGCATAGAGCATCCAGTTTACAATCATCCCGTTGATGTTTGGTGGGAAAGAGTTGACAGCTTCAAGATCTTCTTCAATATCTGACAAAAATAGGCCAAATAGCGTGGCTGCCAATGGGCAGCCTTGTTTCACGCCTTGATTTGTTCTTATTGATTTACTTAAGGTTCTGCAGGCGTCTAATCTGACCTTAATTTCCGTGTCTGTATGGATCGCTTTTATAGGTTGAAGTAGGTTGTCCGGACATTTCCATTTCATTAACTTGTTCCAGAGCATCTCTCGGTCGATGGTGTCGAAAGCGCTGGACAAATCGACAAAAGCCACGTAGATTTTCCTATTTTGGCGAATAGCTTCCATCTTTATGAAATTTAGGATTGTTAAATTCAGCCCACAGCCAACCCCCTTCACAAATCCGGATTGGCGTGGATCGTATCTCTTGGAATCCTGGATCCACTTTAACAGTTGGTTTTGAAGCTGGGTGGCAAAAACTTTCCCCACCACATCTAGCAGGGCTATTGGCCGATAATTCTTTGGATCTGTGCGACCTCCCTTTTTGAAGATGGGTACGACAATAGCACTTCGCCAGGACGATGGAATCATTCGGTTCTGTAAGATCGATTTAAATAATGAGTGGCTTAAATCTGCCCAGAGTTCTGGATGTTGTTTTAAGAGATGATTTGTTAAACCATCCGGCCCAGGGACTCTTGATGTACTCAGATTTTTGATGTTGCAATATATATCTTCTTTCTTTATTTCGATTGACCACTCAGACTCTGCAGTGGATGGTACAATTCCTTTGGCGGTGTCATTGTAGAACATTTCAGGGTAATGTTTTATCCATATTTCTTCCGAAATTATGGATTTTATAATTGCTTTTTGGGGACTTGAGATGTTATTCAGGTATGCCCAAAAGTCCCTTATATTTCGATTAGCAAGCGTTGTCATCATGCTTTCTGCGTCTCTTTGCAACATTATGTGTTTTTGGCTGATTAGCCAGTTCTTATACATTTGTTTCAGTTGTTTTATTTTGCTTTTTCTGGTTGGATCAGTTTTATTCTTTATCAATCTTAGGTCTTTGTTCATTTTTTTTTCCTTAGATTAAGCTCAGCATCCCATATATGACGTTGTGAAGAATCAGATCTATTTTTGTGGATTTTCTTCTCTCGATAAGTTTCCAAGAGAGTAGTGTATTCAATGTTATCTGGATCTTGTTTTGCTTCTAATGATGTCCGCAGTGAGATTATTTGGGTTGCGTTTAGTCGTAGTGTATTGCGGCCTGGTCCCACTTCAAGAGCAGTTTTAACTGCATCGCTTGTTCTCCCGCATTATTGTGGTTTCACATATAGCTTAACTAGGCTGTGATCACTAGATTTCATTTCGATGATTTTTAGCCATTTTACTTCACTTCTTAGCTTTCCATTTACAAACATATTGTCAATTGTTGAGCTTGACTCATTTCTTCGCCATGTTGGTTGGGCGGGGATATCTCCTGTTGTCTGTCCGTTTAGCATCTGTAGATTCCATGCGTTCATTTCTAGCATCCAGAGTGCTGCCGCATGTCCATCTTTGGTTTTTTTCTCATCGTGCTCATTATGGTTTTTATCTTGGAAACAATTTATGTTGAGATCACCACATATTAAAATGTGTACATCTTTTTCATGTCTTTTAATTTCGCAGATGATTTCCGAAATTGTTTCAATGAAATTTTCCACTTGTATGGCAGCATGTTGCCAGTAGATGTTTACCAGTATTAGCACGTTCTCCTCTGTGCCATGTCTCACAGGGAATTTGATTTTGCATACTTGTACATACGATGATACATTAGTTGATGATAAAATACGTATGCCACTTTTGATTTTTGCAAGGATCGCCATCCTTGACATGCGGCGTCCTTTATTCCCTTTGATCGCTGGGTTAAACGCAATTTCAAATCCTTCTGCAATGGGTGGTTCCATTAACCAGGTCTCTTGCAGGCAAAGTAAATCTACGTCCCGCAGTTCCTTGGGTATGTTTCCAAATAGATGCGTATGCCCTTGCGTGTTCCATGAGGCTATGCATGTATTGCCAGGATCCTTGGGATTTAGACATTAGCTGTTTTTAGTGATGTTGATCGTTTTAGCGACCCAGGTCCAGTCAAGATCTTCGTTTTGTAAACTGGTATTCTTCTGTATTTCAGTGTTTATGTTCACATCTGTTACTATATTGCAGTCGATGATCTGATTTTGTGTTTCATCACTGCTTGTTCTCCTGACGGAGACAAATTTGCTCTCTAAGATACTATTTTCGCCTTGGTGTCGAGGCCCATAGTTAGATCTTGTTTCATATTTTGGAGGAGATTCTAAGTCTCTCGATCGCTCTTTCTCTTTTTGGTTCCAGATTTCATTTCTGTCAAATCCCAATGAGTTCAAGATCGTACCCACGTTTAATAATGAGTCACAAATGATTTTTGAGGCTATGTGTAATATCACACAGTCGTTCATTTTTTCCTTTTCAAATTCTACCACTTGGATGTCTTCAGAGACCACAGTTCTTAATTGTGGTATGTGGTGTAATAGGTTCATCACATTTTTCCTGTTTAGTAAGAGTCCATCTCTTTCTCTTACTATTCGCTCAAGTCGCAAAAGATATTTCCCTTTTGTTTTGTTATTTCTCACTTGACGATATTGACGGTCAGAGTCGTTGTAGATATCAGATTTCTTTTTTGAGTGATTATGCCTAGTCTCTGACAATGGTTGCGGATGGTCACATGGTCTCTTTGATTGCGAGAATAGATCTTTAGACAGCTTCTGAGAGTGGCATTCAGATTTGTTCATGTACAGAGCTCCACATCTTTCTTCAATCTTTGGTAGAGCTTTGGTTAAGCCAACATGCATTAAAGCCATTTTTGCCTCAAGTGCTCCAAATTCTTGCTCATATTTCCACAAATTCGTATTTCGAGTAGTGGACTTCATGTCAGATTGATCTCGTTTCATCGAGGTCAATAGTAAGATTCTTTTAGCTTCAAGTGTGATGAATTTTTTAGATGAGTCTACTGCTAAGAGTGGCGAATCACCATCATGTTTCGATGGATCTATAGTTACACCTCATTGCGGATTTACAAGTTTCACACTTGGGATACAGCTTAAGTTGGAGTTAGTTCCATTTCCAGAAACAATTGGTGGCATATTTGGCATAGTCTCTTTTGCAGATGTTATAACTTCATCTAATGGAGCAGTGAGGTCGATGTTAATTAGGCCATCAGTAGGTGCACGTTCTTCATTCAGTACTAAATCAGGGATCTCGGTCAGGCTGCCTTTGTCTGTTTCACATTCATCATACGTCGAGAAGTTTAATAGATCTTCGGTAGAGCTCTCAACGGCCATTGGCTCATCATTTGATGCCTCGATGTTATCCCTTTGGTTGACATTTGCAGAAGCTATTTGAGTGGCAATATTGGCCTTTACCAAAGGACCCGCTGCATGCTTAGATGAAGTTGTGAAGCTAAAGCTTTTGATGTTCCTTAGAAACTAACGCACACTTGCTCTAGTTCGCATTTTCCTTTTCTTCATGGTTTTCATTTGTTTCTCATCTTTTGATCCCACTATTTTCAAAAATTTTTCTGGCTCCGTTCTCTTTGGGTCAAAAATTGCGAACAATTCTTTTGAAGTCGCTTTTGCTTTCTTTGACATAACATCCTCTACCTCGTTCTCTTTACAGTTTTCCAGGTTATGATTATCTTTAGACTTGGTAGCCAGATTGGCTTCCAATTGATCAGCATCTAGGGCAGCTTCACTCTCCGCACTTTTATTCTGATTAGTCACTGAACCTCCATTTCCAGGTGGCAGCGGTGTTGAAACAGCCGTACTTTTAGGATACATCACTTGTGATCGAGGTAAATTCAACTTTTCTTTCTTTCCAGTACTTGCAAGAGCGCCATTTATTACACCAGGTTTCTCACTCGGTTGGACGGCCTTGTTGTTACTAGTTGGATCATTTAATCGTTTCAGTTTTTGTTTGCATTTAGTTGGTCTGTCGTTCATACGATCTTCTCCATTGCTTAATTCTTGTTGGTTCGTCTTTACAGCTTTTCCCATCTTCAGGACTGCGGATTCCATATTAGGATCAGTTGAATTAGTAATCAATGTTATTTTCACACTGTCGTCCAGTTGCTCTCTGTTCTCATTTAGTTCCATCTCGGTGGATGTGGGATTCAACTTCTGTTGTTTTAACAGGGCGATCGCTTCTCTTGCTACTTCTGCAAATAGTTGTTTGTCGAGAGCACTGTTTTTGGTGTGTTCCAGTATGATTTTCACATTTGTTTCAGCTCTTAAGTGGTCATCTTGCCGTGCTTGTTTTGTAGTTTTCAGATCTTGCTCTACGTTGATCATTGTTGTGTTCATCATAGCTAAAAGTGTTGTTTGATCTCTTAAGGTCTCATTCAGTTGTTCATATAGTTTCATATACGGCACCATGGATATGGTATGTGCAGACATTATAAGTGCATTCAGATCTCTGGAGATTTCTTTCGATAGGCGTTCTGCCATATTTTGTGTTTGGAAGTTTGATTTGTTGTTGTGTATCATCCTTAGTTTGGTTGTTTTTGACATTTCTTTCTGACGCTTCTTTTACTTTGTGGAGATATTTTGTATAAGGGGATCAGCAGAAAGCGGCACAAAGTATGACTCAAGTCCAGGACAATCCAGACGCGCTGCTTCTCGCATCTCGGCATGTCTTTTTTGCGATGTGAACAGCTGGTCTCTATGGTCATCACCTAAGGAATCAAGTCTCCTCCTTTTAGGCATGGGTTTAAGCCACGGGTTCTGTTTTTCATGGGATTCTTGGATTTCAGATCGTAAGTTCACAATATTCTTCGTATTTTCCACTCGGCGCTCCATTTGGGGCTCGACTTCTTGTTCTTTTTGTAATTCAGTGGAGTTTGCTTCCGCTTTGTTTTGAGCAGTATACTTACTTCCCATTCTAGTATTTATTTGAATTAGATCTTTTAGTACTTTGTCCACAGCAGCGATCGAACTGCGTCGATTCGGGCTTCTAGTGATACAAGCTAGTTGGTCAGATAGACAAGCTGGGTTAGACCACATCACATTGTTTTGCAAGCCAGTTGTGCCGGCTGCTAACAGTTCACTTCTGGGATTAAGTAAATTGTCATTTATGCATCTTTCGCTTTGCGTTTTGACACGGTGGGTTGATGTAATAGAGTCTTTACAGCCTAATTCAGTGTCCTCATCAGGAACCTCGTCAAACGATCAATTAGGGCTCTCTTCACTTTCACTCTCTCTCTCACTCTCCCCAGATCTGACTTTACAGTCACTTAAAGAGTGAACCCTTGACTGGAAAGTCGTGATAGACAGAGTCTCATAAGCTCCAGTTTTATTAAGGGCAGTGATGGTCTGATGAGTTTGTGTGTCACTAAGAATTTCTTTGTTTCCTACATTATCGTCAGTAGCAAGGTCAATAACAACCTCTGAGAATACTTCAGGCATAACAGGGCTCTTGTTTACTCTCTCGTCATTTGTCTCGTGGGTTATATCAGTTATGTCACTCGCTGTATGTATTGTTGAGAGAGCGTGAGATGTAGAGGGGGTGAAGGGAGTAGGGGGGGCTATAGCCATAGCAAGTAAGGGAGAGCCACTGACTCGACAGTCAAAAAAAGTTTCAGAGTTAGTTGAAGGAATAGAAGCACAGGTCCTTTTGCAGGACCTGCTACAGCTTACCGGAGGTACCACTCTCAGTTCCATTGGCGTGCTTCCACAGGCAGCGGCAGTCAAGCAGCGGCGTTGCTGTCTCGTAAGCGGATGCACTCCTCCATCGTCTCCCGGTAGTACTGCGGCCGCTTCGGTCAGGAAGAGACCCGAGGGCCCTGGCTCATTCATTCGTCTTTCAGAAAACGCACAATCGATGTTCGGTTTTGAGAGGACGGTAGTTTTGGAGATTCGGAGGGTGAGTGCACTATGTGCAGTGTGCCTTGCACCTCAGGCAACACTCAACTTCACTCAATAGCACAAGTGTTGGCAGGATACCATATGGGGATCAAAGAGGTGATTCCTCCGCAGTCTCCCCCAGGCTCTGCCAGCGCCGAACAGCCGCACAACAGCCGGTGGACTTCACTCCTAACGGGCTTAACGCCGCAAGGGTGCGCTCGCCCTGTTTTCAATGGCAGGCAGTGTCACGTGAGTAGTCACGTGAGCGTCACAATGCTCCTCCCCCTCCAGGAAGTGGGTGTCGCTGTCGGTGAGGTGCGACTTAAGGAAACTCCCAGCGCTATTCTCCCACAGCCAGCACAGGTACAAATGTTTGTTTGCCTTTCACATCAGGTTCACTTTTGTATATTATGCAGCATACTCCTTGCTGAACCCCACGGCACGACAATAGTCAGGAGACAGCATATAATGGTATCATCCAATAAGGTCCTCTTTGAGTAAAAGGTGGTGGGAGGTATCATCAACTGTAAATCTGCTCTCGCCTGTTCTAGTTCCACTTGGGTTTGGGTCTCCCTGGGACTAGGCTCTCTTCACTGCTCCAAACGATTGAGCAAAGTGCACATTTTTATTTATTTATTGGACATTAGTAAGGCGCCCATACAACAAAAGGTGTTTCAAGGCGCCACACGACAAAAAGGGGGTGGGGTACAAGGGGAGAAAGATAACAATAACAGTCCTAATAGGCCTTGTGACATTCGGATCGTGCAAGTGCAGTAAAAAGAAGTGCAGGGGTGTGCCTATCTGCATGAATGCAAAGTGCTCGGGCGGGAAGGGAAGTGAAGGGTAAAGTGGAGAGTGTGCAAGTGAGAGTCAAAGGGGGGATAGAGGAGGAGGGGAAAAGAGGACCACCAGTGCTAGGTGAGCATGTGCAAGTGCCATGGAATTGCATAGGGTGCATGGAGTGATGTGCGAGGAGGTGGGTGGACTGGATGGGTGCCCTGTAAAACTCAGTGGGAACCAGACACCCAGTCACTGTGGCAGACGGGGTGTTAGCAGAGGAGGGGGAGAGGGACGGAAGAAGAGAAAAGGAGGTTCTCGAGGAGCTTCCGGAACTTAAGTAGAGCCAGTTCAAGCCTGAGAGGGGCAGGGAGACCATTCCAGCGGGATGCTCCTGCAGAGGATAGAGATCTACCCCACAATCTCTGCTTAGAGAAGCGCCTGATCAGCAGAGAGTTGAAGATAGAAGTACGAAAGGCTCTAGCAGGGAGGTATTTAGGGAGAGAGAGACTTGGATGTAGTGGTCCCCAGGCGCCAGAAAGCCTTGTTGATGATGTAAAGGGTCCTGAACTTGGTCCTAGCAGCAACTGGGAGCCAGTGGGGATTTATTGGGGCTGGAGAGACGCATAATCCTGGGCTTGAGGCAAGGATAAGTCTTGCAGTCCTATTCTGGATTAGTTGAAGGGAGGATCAAAGGAGATTGAGGAAGAGGCAGGAAGAGGCTGTTGCAGTAGTCCAGCCTAGAGAGGAACAGAGCTCTGGAGACATTGCATTTCTGGGGGAAGTGAGCAAAGGGGGAATGCCTCTGAGGAGGTGCAGCTGATAGTGGGCCTTCTTGGCAAGGTTCGCGATGTGAGGAGAGAAGGAGAGAGAGGAGTCAAAGATGACACCAATGTTTTATGCCTCACAGGACGGTGACGGGAACGGACCCATAGAGGGTAGCCAGAGGGTAGGCAGGAAGGAGGGAGCTGGTATCCCAATGAGAAGGATCTCAGTCTTACTGGCATTAAGGCAGAGATCATTGGCAGCACACCACACCCGAATAGCAGTCTGACAGTCAGGGATGAGAGAGGAGGAAGAGGCAGTATAGGGAAGCTTGAATGAGATCTGCATGTCATCTGCATAACACTGTAAGTGAGGAGAGAAGGAGGAGATCAGGTGGGCCAGAGGGGCAAGGTAGATGTTGAAGAGCCACTGTGAGAGGACAGAGCCTTGAGGTACGCTTCAGGTGGAGAGTGTGATAGGGGAGAGAAAAAGACCCAGGGAGGGTCGGTCAGAAAGGAATGAAACCAACCAGTCCAGTGCCAGGCCCATGATGCCACGGGTCCCACAAAGCTGATTTTTCAGGGTGGCATGATTGACCGTGTCGAAGGCAGAGGAAACATCCAGAAGGATAAGAATGGATGGAGAGTTGTAATGTACCTCTGGTTGCTCTGAAGCCAGACTGGTGGTCATGGAGACAACCCACAGATTCAGTGTGTTGGAGCCGTCGGAAGAGGCTCAGCATCTCCAGGAATTTGCCCAGAAAGGGGGTAATGGATATAGGTGGTAGTTAGCTGTGCAGGAGTCAGCAGAGGGCTTTTTGAGGAAAGGGGGCACAATGGAGTGCTTAAGGGGTAGCGGGAAGGAGCCAGTTTCAAAGGAGTGATTACAGAAATCGGCCAAGGGTGGCGCAAAGGGAGGAACTGTTTTCCTTGATAGTTCTGGAGGAGCAGAATAGAACCTGTTTGGAGGGGAATTTCATAGAGAGAACTAGACTAGAAACCTCCTCCGGTGCTATTGGTGAGAAGGAGGAGAATAGGCAGGAAAAGGATGGGGCGAAGGGAGGCCTGAGAGCTGGGGAGGCATGAGGGAAGGGAGTAGAGGAGAGTGAAAACAGGATGTCTGGAGTTTTCGTTAAGAAGTGGTAGGCCAGTGAGCTAAATAGGGTCAGGGATTGCAGGGGAGAGCTGGAGACTCTGGTAGGATTGTCAAGTTCCTTGCAGATTTTAAACAGTTTGCCCACGTTGTTAGTGGCCCCAGAGATGCAGGCTTAGATATGGGCCCTCTTTTTCGAGCAGATGGAGAGTCTGTATTGCCTTTGGAGCAGACAGCAGGCCAGTCTGTCAGAGGATGTTCCTGATGCCTGCCGCTTCTGCTCAGCAACTCTGCAATTGCGATTCAGAGAGGCAAGGTCGGAGTTATACCAGGTGTTGTGCTTGAAAGCAGGGTTCATGCGGATCCTCCTTACAGGGCCAAGGATGTCCAGGTTTCTGGTGATAGAGAGGTAAAGATTAGCAAGGGCAGCATCAGTCTGGGAGTCTGTGGCAGAAGTGAGAGGGGGAATGAAAATGGTTGCAAAAGTAGAAACTTACATTTGCTTCATCGGTCAAATGATGGAGAAGCATACTGGCAGTGCATGCAGGGGCTTAGCAGGAGGACCTAAGAGATCCGTGTGAGAGGACAGGAGAGCATGGTCAGACCAGGATAGAGTTGTGGTGAGAGGGTTGGAGATGGGGATGTCTGCTGAGATGAGAGCATCCAAGGTATTTCTGGCAGAGTGCATCGGATTGGAGGGATGAATGGTGAGGGAAATAAAGTCACAGAGGCTGCAGAAGAGTCCAGTAGCCAAATCAGGAGAGCCTAGGTAAATATTAAAGTCTCAGAGGAGGAGGAGTATGGAGGTGGAGGCAAGAAGAGAAGAGGTGAGGTCAGACCACTCTGATAGGAAGAGGGAGGCCAGACCCGGGGTCCTGTAGATGGTGACAAGAGTCCATGAGGGGTTTGGAGAGAACAAAACCTGCATACGAGGCATTCACTGGAAGAGGAGGTCTGAGTGGGGATGTTAGTAGCAGGTACCCATTTAGGGGAAGATCAAGGCCACGCTGCCTCCAGAGTCGTTAGGCCTGGGCTTGGAGAGGATCTTGTAACCCTCAGGGAGGAGTGTCAAAACCAGTGACAGAGCTGGCAGTGAACCATGTCTCAGTGAGAGTGAGAACATTAAGGTCAAAGTATTCAAGAAGGAGACAGATGACAGAGGAGTGTTTAACAGCAGACCAGGAGTTCAGGGTAACTAGGTGAAGCTGGTTGCCACCTTTGAAGGTCTTATAACGAGGGATACAGGGATATGGTACACCCATTGGTGGTGGCAAAGGGGCCATGGAGGTGGCAGAGGGAGGGGAGGCAGGATAAGCGAGGAGGTTGATGAGTGACTGAAGACGCCTATCAAGAAGGAGGAGGTTGGGCTCAGAGCCCTGGTCCATGACAGTGCCATTTTGGTAGACATTAATGATGCACCTAGAGGATTGGTAGTGTGCCAAGAGTACTCCCCAAGTTTAAATGTTTTCTAATATTTTTTGTGGTCTAAAATGAAGGAAACTGTTTTTAATGCAAATCATTCTGCTGCGGGTCATGCTTTTGTGGACCCCAATATTAATATATAATTTTGCACCAAACAGTTGCGCTGTTCAAGACAAAAATATGTTGGCAAAGGGAGAAAAAACATGATTGTATGTTTGCAGATCGTGTATGAACCCCAGAAAGAACAATATGTCCTCTGAGCAGTTAAATTGTGGCAGATCATGAAGTTCACCCACAGGCGGTTAACGGGATGAGTTGTCCACACCAAGCATCACCTGTCCTCTACAATGCTGCTCGGCATTCCACGCGTGCCTACCAGTCAGCTGTGCTACATGTTAGACATGATTTCAGATTACAGAAAGAAGTGTCAGTGCATTCACTATCATGCTTAAACCCTGATCAAAACACACGGGATAGAGGGTATGTTTGGTAGCCATATGCAAGTGAAAACCTTGTAATAATAAATACATACAAACTAAAAGTCACCAGCAATGCAGGTCTGTGAGATAAGTTATATAAAATTGAGACTATTTGTAACCCCTTTCCCTGCATGGACAGTCTGACCAACTAGCTCATTAGTGACCCGAACTCATAACAGATTTCCCAAATGAATGTCTGTGCCAAATTGATTCAAGCACAGAAATCACTGGAGAAGAGCAGCACATATCCTCCTTCCCCTTTGCCCTCAATGGAGAACAGGGGGTCTCCTCACTCCAGGCACGATAGGAGACATACACACTGTATTTCCTAAATTAAGATAACACTTTTTGAAAGAGGAACTTTGAATTTTATTTCTCAATCTACCGAATAGCTATCTGTCCCTCCATGACCTTTAACTTTCCCTCTGTGTGTGGGTGTATTGTCCCTGGTCGGCAGTGGTGGGCCGCTTATCTAGGTGAAAGAAAGAAAGAGTCTATCCCTATATGAACTGTTTCTAAACATGTTTTTGATACACAACTAGTTATTTATACATTTGTTTTCTTAATACCGATGCATTAATCAATATTAAAAGCTTTAACATGAAAGAAGTGCAGTTCTCTAATTCGTTTGCATAGGAATGTAAGAAAAATTAGACAATTAAAAAATAACTAAATATTTTGTTGGCAACAAAAGGAGAAACGTAAGTGGGGAAGAGCTCCTGAGCCTATCTTATAGTTTTTCAGTATGATGCATGATATCAACTTTCACGGATACATAGTAATGGTCTACCAGTTTTGGTGGGTTTTTTACATTTAAACCACCTTCATCAGGACGGTAGGTTCTGGTAGAGCTTTTGAACCTCCTTGGTTTGTCTACTCTATTTGCCATGTTGCTGCCCCATCAGCTCGGTTGCTTGATGCTCTGGGTGTAGCACATTCTGCATGGAACACAATAAAAATAGAGACACATCATGTGCTCTATTATTCATGTCTCATTTGAAGGATGTATACATATGTTCGTCTTACTTGTAATGTAATTACTAACATGCAATTGCAAAATTTGTCTTTTGCTAAAAATGTGTGTGGAGGTTTTCTAAAACAGTATCATGTGTCACTCATTACAAATATTCAAAATCGATTTTTAGCAAGGCAAATTTTCTTAGTTAAAACATCTGTTTTACTTTGTCTTACCAGTACTCCACAGGCCTGGTTGTTATCTGATGTCTTGCTGGTAGATTGGTCAGTCAATGTAAGGCCATGCACTCGAGATTGAGTTCTTCGAGTCACATCCTAGTCTAGCTTTAATAAGCTGATGAGAGGAAAAGTACATTTCCAATTTCTAAATTTATGATGTACAACTAGTGATGCACTATCTAGCTGTAGCTTGTTAATATATTTTTCATAAAGTTTTTGGGACTTGTGGTCCGTATTTCGAAACAGCTCGGAAGAGTGTGTGTTAATCCTTCTGGGACGCATACAATTCGGTCGGCTCGCCAGTGATGGGGCGGGCCGGTTTGTGCAGGCAACAAATAGTTGCTGTGGTTATAGTATGCAAATGGTGACATGCATATGACAGCTTGGTGTAGGGAATTAAGGGAGCTGCAAACTTGGAGTGGATGGTCTTGCTCTATATGTAGCCTCACAGTGGCCTTTCACTGTAATTTCACTGTTTGTATGACTATTCAAGAGTGTCATTGTAATTTTTGTATTGCCTATTCCTTTTTTGCTTATTTCTCAATTTTTTCAACATCTACATCTGTCATTGTGTGTCTTCTCGTTATTCCATTTTTGTATTCATAACATTAATTTATGGAATGCAGAGGATGGTTTTTGTTCTCTATGTGTTGCTAGCATAGTTTAAACCTCTGAGCTGTCACTCTTATGGTTTATTTTACCTCCAAGATGGTTAATTGTCTCATATTCGAATCCCACGTGTCACAATTGAATTTACATATGTCTGCTTTCAGACATCCAGTCTTCTGTGATGGTATGTTACAATACAGGCATCTTCTTGTCTGTGTGTACTTTGTGGGGTGCCTCTCTCTGTGTGGTCTTTTGACTCCAGGATCACATGGTGGCTAGGTGTTGAAAAGGAATGCCTTCATTGAGGCCCATCTTGTAAGTTTGTAGTGCAAAGACCCACTCCTGTTCGGTCATCAGTAGAAAGTGGCCAATGTTCCCACCTTTCGGTGGTAATTTGACCTGTTCTATAGTTGTGAATGGAAAACAGATAAGCTCTTAGTAACAGAAGTTAGTAACAGCTTCTGTGGTAGATACATTTCAGAATATTCCTACTGGGGACCCCTTGGACACAGCAATTTCTGACAGTAGATGCCATACCAGATACATACAATTGGCAGAAAGGTCTACAGTGCCCTGAAAAGGACATAGGCTAGAATTAGAGACTCCTTGAACAGCATATTCTGAAATGGAAAGATATTTGGCTTCTTCTGGAGATTTTGGATAAACAACTTCTTTATATCTCCTATATACATTATGATATCCTAAAGGCAGCAGCTTCTCAGGGGAGTTAATCAGTGGTAGGCCAGTGACACTTATGGCTTCACAGCCAGAAGAAAGAGGCAAAATGGAAGGGCAACCTGACAAAATGACGATTTTTGGGACCGAAGCTGTTTGAACCACAGCTTGTTTCCATGTTGGAGAACTCATTAAAGGACAGGAATCACACCATTCCTATTGGGGTAGAGCTTACCCGATTTCACCTTACCCCCAATGGCTAGTTGCCCCACCGGAGATGTCATTTAGGGATGTACCTCGTGTCTCCCCAACAGAGGCAAACAATCAGTGTTGCTCACTTTCCTCAACCCTGCTCTGCCAAAAGAGTAACATTTCCAATAGAATCCAGACAGCTTCCATTGGAAGTCGTTTAAGGCTTTTCAAGGAGGTCTGAGAGGATGTCCTTGATTGGTGGGTGAATGAGATCATATTCAGTTATTCAGTGGTTATTCATTAGACTTTAGGGTTACTCCATCAGACTCCAAAGTTATAGTTATCCCACTTCCAAAATCACAGGAAAAGAAGAATGTCCTGCTACATGGAGTAAAGATACTTCTCCAAAAAATGCTATGAGGAAATTGATCAAATCAGATTAAAACTCAATTGTGTAGTCTATCCTCTTTCTGGTGAGGTAATCATTTTGGGAATTCCACACTATTCTAGACCTGAAGCGTCTGAACAAATGGTAAATGTATCAACCATTTAATATGTGAACCAAGCATTAGGTGATACCACCTGCAGATCTTATCTATGTACTGCTTGTCCTTGCTCATGAGGGCCATTTCGGCTGCATGTTTTCAAAACGTAGAATAAGTGAACACTATTGTTTGTGGGTCATGGACAACAACATGGAGCAATACATCACCTCTTGTTCAGCATGCAAAGGAGTAGACAAGTTCCTCGTGACCCATGCTCTGTGCATGTAATCTGAGGAGTTACAGGACAGCCCTGTCAGAAGTTACTCACAGACTTTATTTGCCCAATGGCCCCATGCCACCTGAACAAAGGTATGCCTTTCTATTGATTGATTACACCTTCAAGTCAATCAAACAAAAATGAATGCAAGAAAGAACCACCAGAACGACCATACAGGTGCTCACTAAAACCTTCAAGGGGGGGGGGGAGGATGGCCCAGTGAACTAGTTTCATTCCAACTCATCTGAGGGAAAATGGTAAAGTTCCTACAATGCAACAACATCAAGCACGTTTGTTTTGTTTGGTAGCACCTGAGAGGAAACGGTCAAGTAAAGGACAATCTGTATTATCAAAGAAGCAATCCAGCGGGCCTGTGGCAGTGGGGCCAAATGCTGTGTTGCAGTGCAGTGCAGAAAACAATATCAACCCAAACAGTTACAAGAAACTCCACCACTGGGGTCACCTCTTTCCAATTAATGAGAGGACAATCGGCCCACACAAGACTGAATCCAGCTTGGACACATCGTAACAATGTTGACCAATTGACAGATATATCAGGAGTTCTCAAGAAAGCAAAAAAGACACAATGACTCCAAGGGGAATCATTAAACATGAAGTGCAACATTTCAGAGAAATATAGATAAGCTACATATTGAAGATACACACAACCCAGAAATACAGGAATTCTGCTGTGAGAAATGGAAGACTACTATTGAACTATTGACTGAGTTTCACAACCAAGAGCGCACAGGTTCTTCCAGCTTGAATTAGTGAAAACATCACAGCTCATCATGTGAACCTTCTTCAAGAGTGAAGGATAGACCATAGCAAGACCACTACAGCCACCATGACAGCTCTCCTAATGGAGTCAGAACAGGAACACCATTTACTTTCCCCAACATTACCACAATCATCTCAAAAATACCATTGTGACCTACTCTTCCAGTTTCCCAAAGTTTTTTTGGAACAACTAGGTAGAGTGATCAATGTCTTCCATTACATCTGAACACCGACATGGAAAGAAATTATACCTAAAACCCTAAATGATCCCAGAAGAAAGAAGAAAAGTAATTGAACAGGAGATAGAGGAGATGCTCAAGGCTGATATCATCAATCCCTCTCAGAGTTCCCTAGTCCTCCCCTATTGTTTTAGTGGTAAAACCCAATCAATCCGGGTGTTTATGTATAGATTTCCGGAAACTAAATTCAATTTCTATCTTTGATAACTACCCAATACAAATGATTGATGCCCTAATCGAAAAACTAGGGATACCTAACTACATTTCTACCCTTGATATGACCAAAGGGTACTGGCAGTTTCAATCAAATCCATTTGATCAAGTAAAGACAGCCTTATCAACATTTCAAGGCGTTTCAATATGAAATCTTACCCTTTAGTCTCCATGGAGCTCCTGCCATCTTCCAAAGGCTAATGGACAGAATAACTTAACAGTACATTCTGTGGAGCATACCTTGACAACATAGTCATCCATAGCAGCAGCTGTCCAGGGCATCTATATCATCTATATTCAATCACCCATGGCTTGAAAGCAAATCCCCGAAAGTGCCGCCTAGCCCAGTCGGCTGTATTTTTCACTTGCCTTTTATCTTTTTGTTGCAGTTGTTTGACTCTGTTTATGTGTACTGCATTGAGATAGTGGTGATTACAAGAATGTGTGTTAACAAATGACTGACACATATATGGCTCAGATAATTCAAATGTAAGTATTGTCTGATTTTTAAAACAGTATGCTGCATGATTAATAACAATGCAAGGTTTGTAATAAAATATAAACCGTGCTAGTTTCCAGTCCAAACAGTGCCACTCTGTTCATATTTGAAGTGGTAATTTCTCCTGCAAGGCAGTGTCCAACATTGGTAGGAGCATCAGCATGTTGATCTGATAGACCGTCACAATCAGGAAGAGCATGGCGCACTGTACCCCATATAAAAAATCTTCCAATACCAATTAAAAAGGAATGACAGTCTTGCAGATGGAAAGAACATAGCACACATCACCATCCCACCATACAAAACTCTTCTAAACCAAATAGAAAATAATTGGCACCGTTCTAAAAGGGATGAAAGCACAGCAGGGGGAGCACTTTCTTTGACACAATGGGATTATAGCAAAATGGACAAAATAAGGTTGAAAATTAAGTAAAGAAGCGAAGAAAATTGTTCTGAAGAAATTCTGCAGTAAACCGACTGGCGCCTATGTTCCTGGAAAAAAGTCACAAAACTAAGTAGGAACTGTTCTGTAGCATCATTTAATTTCTCACTTTTCCTATCTGGTTGAGGTTCGTAATGAGAGGATTTCTGAATGTCAATACCCAGTGAAAATAGTATGCATTATGATCATCAGAAGCCCAGAGTCCTCAGAGAAGACTTGTTTAGTTTTATTAGTTTGAGATAAGACAACCACTCCCCAAACGAAACCTTCTTCCGGTGATTCAGACAGTTATTATCACAGCATTCACATAATCTGGAGCATTCAGGTAACAGGTTCCAAGCTCCACAGCTGGCCATAGTAGGACAGGCTAAGCAACATATGAGTACATCTGGTTGTAGACTCAAAGGAAGCACTGTGAGCGTACTGCTCTACCACAATGCAAAACACTCTGCAATGCTTGATGCATCTTCTGAACAGGCATATATCTCATGCTGCAGGATGCCATCTGGATTGGGCTCAGACGTTTTGCTGCTGGCACGCAAAATGTGATTATTGTCTATTTCTTACCATCATCCACACCCATATGCTTTTCACCCACCTTCACATCCTGGCTGGATGAAAATACAGCAATACACTCCCCCATGATATTAAAGGTTTACACACCCAATCACCCAGTCTCCGCAAGCCCTTTTAAAATCTGTACACGTTTTTATCCATGCTCCATAGTTAGGGATGGGCAAAATTCCCAACCATAATATTATGCAGATATCTCTGACGGTTCTACCGCCATCATTTGATTTAACTGCACCTACAACCCACTCATGTGCATAACACGGCAGCAGAGAGGCAGCTGAAAGGCAGGTATTTCATTTTTTAGAAGATGTATTTCCGCCCAGAGGTTTACATGGAAAAAAAAGGCAAACATATTTCACTAAGCAGCCCGAAGAATCTGTACATGGATTTGAGGAGCATTCTGAACAACTGGGATTTTAATAGGGGTCCTATCTCCCAGCTCGCTACCAGTTCTAGTTTCCAGTTTACATGAGGGGAGCGAGGAGGGGCTAGCAGGAGATTGACACAGGAGCCGGAGCAGCAGGAGGCAGCAACAGACAGCTGCAAAAACATAATCCTGTCTCCTTACTTCACTCTCTTACTTCCTGTAGTTCACTACAATTCCTTCTTTATTTTCCTCCCTCTCTCTCCGGAGTCCTCTGGAAACTTTCTCATAGGGACGATTCAGAATGCATGGGGAGTAATTCACCAGAATAACAGTTGATGCGGGACCCCAAGGGAGAGGGTTGCATAGGATGCATGTCCAATAAACGTTTATACCCACTGCTCTCAGCTGCCTCGTTCATTCGGGAGGAGATACTTCATTTTGGGGATAAAGAGTACACCCAAGCCCACGCCTGTGACCCTGTACAGCATGACGAGCCTCCCCCCCCCCCCTCGCTCACTTGTCTGCAGTTGACACTATGATTCTTGTGGCCCACAGCTGCCATCCCATTAGTACTGCTGTCTCCCCACTGTTCCCTGTTTGTCAGGGCCCTGGGTTGTGCATTTAGCATGTGCCGTGGTGGTATGATGGGGAATGCCGTGTCGAAAAATAGAAGATAGTTTCTTGCCTAGTAAATGAACCACCTGTGGATAAGCTACACCTCCGAGCCTGTACAGCAAGTTATACAAATCTAATTAAGGAGAAGAAAGATGTTTCCGTAAAACTAAAATGGAAAAATCTCCTGACAACTCTCAAGAGGGGTGACTGTACATATTTCTGGAAAATGGTGTCTGGCAAAGAGGTCAATGGGGATGTTGCGCTATATTGTAGTATAAGCCCTGATACTTGGTGCACGCACTTTGCAGCACTGTATGGGTGCAGCTCTAATAGCCAAACCCTAGGGGGAATATGGGGCCTCTCCAAGTTGAGGGGGGCCTTCCAATTCGAACTAGGAGAGATCTACGATGCCATTAAGTCACAAAAAGGTGGTAAGGCTACAGGGACCATTGACCTCTTTAAAGACAAACCCTTAATTTTGGCCCCAATCTTGTGCCGCCTTTTCTATGCAGCAATAAAGTTAAATACCGTCCCTGCATCATGGCGTAATGCGGACATTGAACCAATATACAAAAAAGGAGGAAGGGACCATCCATCGGACTATGTTGCTATTGGATAGCTCAGAAAAGATATTCGAAAAGGCTATTTTGAAACACTTGCAAGAATGGCCAGACACCAATAAGATTATTAATAACTTGCAAGCAGGCTTCCAAAAAGAAGTAAGTACCTTAGTTCAGAGCTTTCCATTGTTTCTTATGGTACTGTACAACATTCGATGGGGTACAGCGTAGGTCATTATGACAGGTGCTCATGAAAAGGAAAGCCCCATCTCACCCAGTCTTTATACTCTGATAATGATCCATTATGGTCTGGTGCGGGTGGTCACAACCCTATTTAAGGTTATGAGAGGTGTAAAGCAGGGGTGAGTCCCCGCTTTTGTTCTGCATTTATACTGACAAAGTCATTGGGGAATTACTATCACACTGATCCACCGGAAATGGGCAACAATAGGCATCCTGCACTTTTCATTGCTGAGGATGCAGTACATTTATCAACCTCCCCAATGGTCCTGAAAACCACTATGGGATGTTTCATGAGCAAATGTAAAGAACTGGAATAAACATTAAATGCTGAAAAATGAGAAAACAAAGGCTCTGGTTTTTAGACCGAGATTTGGAAAATGACAAGAGGTAGATCTTGGGGTGAACGGATGTAGGCTTGAACAGGTCCCTTTTTATGATTACCTAGGGGTTACGTTGAAAAAGCTTGTGATAACCTGGAAAAGTATAACAGAGCAATCTGGAGCAAGTTTAATGAACATGGTAAGGGTGCCGTCTCACCAGCAATAGAATTGTACAAAAAACAGGCGAACACCTCAGCCACATATGGTGCAGACTTGTGGGGCTATTCAAAAGTAAAAGCCCTGCTGATATCAGAAAACGCATTGCTTAGAAAATGTATGAATGCTCCCCATGGGTGCCCCGAATGCACTAATCCATATGGAGACAGATGTATGGCTCATTGGGGAGGAAGTGGCAATGAGACCGGCGATGTACTGGATAAGGCTGTGGGGTAACCGGTCTTGTGAGATACCGAGAGGCGTTAACTCATTTAATGGAATTGGAGCGGGGTAAAACCCTTTCAGGATTCGTGCATCTCTTCCATGGACGAGAGTATTGTGGTTTAGAGGTACCACGATATTATAACTCCACCCACGCATGGGGGCTCTACCTTGAGTTTAGGATGAGTATGCTAAGATCATGGGGAGAGCTGAACTCGGGCATGTGCCCACTCTGTGGAAAGAATGAGGAGACTGTAGTACATTTTATGTTTATTGTAAATCCATAGTGGACATGAACGTAGTGCAGTTTGTGGCCAAATACATCTATTGTGCCTGCCTTCTTAGGACCAATATGGCAAAGTTATTTGACATGAACTTTACACTGTAATTTATCTGTAGTGATATACATCAATTTGTGGTATCTTCTTCCTGCATATTGGGGATGAGCAACATGGTGGAATTAGATTATCAATTTTTACGCATTATAGTAGCCTCTATCTTATAGACATTGTTGAGAACATTTTACTGAACAATCTGTTATTTTAATTAGCTTTTTATAAAGGTGCTTAGCTGAGTATTTTATGTAAAGAAAGTTGTACTATATATTTAGATGCTGAGTAGAGAGTCTTTGCTGAATTGAGGTTTTTCCCTATATCCAAGCCTGCATCTCTGTGGCCACTAACAACACGGCTGAACTGTTCAAAATCTGCAAGGAACTCACCATTCCTACTGCAGTCTCAATTTCTCCTCTGCCATCCCTGACCCTCTGCACCACACTGACCTCTAACTTCATAACCAAATCTCAGGACATCCTGTCCTCTCTCTCCTCTAGGGAACAATGATTACAATTGAATAGGTTCAAGAAAAATAGGTGCTGTCAGAATACTCCTGTTTTTGTCACCCTCTGTATCAAGAAAGAATAAATATTTTCAAACTCTGTTGTAGAATCAATCTTATTCTTTATCTAAAGTTGTACAGTTCAATATAAAATGGACGCTTCAGAGTTAACATCAAAAAAAGGGGGGAGGTCATTGACCTAAAGTACAGAAAATATTTACATCACACGGAGCCAAAAGTTTTTCGGTAAAACAACCATTTTGTGTGTGCAAGACAAAATCAAATTAAAATTTCATTTGTCATGAAGTTTGCATGAAAATGGCAAACATATAAACAATTGGACATTTACAACATCATTTGAACATTTCAATAAAAACAGGTCATTTTCATTGTGTAAAGCAGCATGGATATTCTGCAGTTGGGGATGGTGCGTCTACACCACGGTGTTGCAGCCGTTTCTAGGTGGGCTTAATATGCCACATCTGGTATACGGCCTTCATCAGGACGGGGGTCTGTACTGTATGATGTCTGTGCTGCAGGGGGAATGGAGACAGTTGTCAGGGGAGTATTCATGCACCGATTATTTAAAGAAGAATAAATCATGTGCTGTGCAGTATTGAGAACACACACAGCTTACCTATGGGTGTATTAATTCCAAAGGTTCTGTTATTTGAAAGTTGGATAAGCCACAAGGGCTGATCTCTGTCTGATCCTATTGTGAAAAAACTGAAAGAAAGGAGTTTCTTATTGGTATGAAGATCACCTAAGAAGGGATAGGAAACAACTCGGTTATGGGGGGCACTCTTTTCATAACACAGAGTCTTACCTCTCAGCGGGAGGTGAAGTTTCACTTTTAAATGAGCCTAGTTTCTCTTTTGTTTAAAATGGTCCGGCGGACAAAAACCTAAATAGAATGGGAATATCCAATTAGTATTTTATGGCACAAAGGGCACCTCAGTGGTTCTGAATGTCTGCCGAGTGCGGCAAAATGGCCTTACCTGTCAGGGTGCAGGACCTGCTCGCAGTCTGCCGCTGTAGCGTACGAACCGCTGAGTCATTCAACTATTCACAGAGACCTGGCTGAGGTGTTAGTAACGCTGTTGCTAGGACTCCATGATCATTTATACGGCAGCCATCTTAGGTGGGGTTGGGTTGCCACTAATTGTAAAAGCGAGTGAAAACTTTCCATCGATCGCTCAGATTGTTAAAAAAAATGATTTTACATGGGTACCCATGTCTCTGGGATCCAAGTGTGTAATTTCGCCACTGTGTTTAGTAAGGGTTGCTATGGCAACCGACAATGAGCGAAAAGGGGCGTTAATGCTGTATCAATCGCTCAAATTGTACACTGAAAGTGTTTATATAGGTCCTCATGTATATTGAGATCCCAATGGGTAATCTTAACCCTATGTTGGTATGGGTTGGCATGGCAACCAGCACAGAGAGTCCAACCATAGGAGAACGGGCCCAAAGGTAGAAAATAGAATGCCTCTGACCCTCCCTTTTACACCTGGGGCGGGGCCTGTTCCCTAGGCTTGGATATGCTGTACGAGTATTCTTGACCAGTACAGGTGAGGTTCTAGAAGCAGCATCACACTAAACCAAATAACAGGTGCAGAAAGGTCCCATGTAGAGTCCAATACAACAATCTTACATGTGTGCCAATAAACATTTTGCCTCGTCATTGATAACTTTGTGTACAGATGTATAATCAAAAGACCTTAGAACACATTATTTTGTGATGATAGTAATGATACATCAAGTGACTGTTGTTCCTAATTCCCAAAACATACATTCTTTTTATCTTGGTTTTTTGATTTCTGTAGAATAAACAAACAGAATTAACTATGTTCATATATATAGAATCACAGATCTGTTCTATCACCAAGGAATGGGATTTCATAGGAAAGATTTCAACTCAACTGAGATGTCCAGGCCAGCCTGTACAGTATTGAGTTTGTGAACCCAGCGTTGTTCTAGTTGTGTTAGTGTTTTGTTCAGGTCTCCACCGCGTTTTGCTGGTTTTACCTTCTGAAGAACGAACCATCTCAAATCAGTGTCCTTATGGTTCTTTTGGATGAAATGTTCGACTAAGGGCTTGTCTGCTACCTTATTTCTAATGCAGGAGCGGTGTTCAGAAATTTGCATTTTTATGGCACGTATTGTTTTCCCTACATAGAGGAGGCCGCAGAGACATTGTATGAGATATATGACCCCCTTAGTGTTGCAGTTAGTGAAATCTTACATTTTCCATTTCACTTTGTCGTGTTCGAACGATCTCTTTTGTAAGGTCAGAGGGCAGGCCACACAGTGTCCACATTTGTGGTGTCCAACTAACGGGGGTAGATCCCAGAGCGTATTGGGTGCTTGCGGGGGTGGTTCTATGAAAGTGTGCACCAGTGTATCCTTGAGATTCCTGTTCTTTTTAAAGGCAAAATAAGGCACATTGTTGAGTGTGCCAGGATGTTTGACCAGGTGCCAATTCTTTTCGATGGTCCTCTGGATCAATTGGCTTTGTTGTCCGAAAGTGCTGACACAGACTATCCTGCCCAGATCCTTTTTGATTTTGGTCTCTAGAGAGATTTCTCTTGGTGTATGTCTGGCCCTTTTCTTTGCTTGGCTGATAGATTTTTTAGGGTAGCCTCTTTCTGTAAGTCGTTCAGTCAGTCTATCTGCGTGTTGTTGAAATTTTTCTCGATCTGTGCAGTTTCTCCGTATACGTAGAAATTGTCCATATGGTAATTTGTACTTTAAACCCATCGGGTGGTAACTTTGAAAATGTAATAGACTGTTGCGGTCGGTGGGTTTTCGGAAAAGATCAGTTTTTAGCAGCTCGCCAGTTCTGTAAATATGGAGGTCCAAGAAATCTATTTGGTGGTGGTCCCAATGTATCATACATTTGATATGTGGATTCCTTTGGCTTGATCCAGTTGTGGAAGCTTTGTAATTTGTGGGATGTGCCCTTCCAGACGATGATGATGTCATCGATGTATCGTTTCCATAAGGAGATGTTCTCCAAAAATGGGTTCTCTGTTGTGAATACATTGTTTTTTTCGTAGCTGGACATGTACAAATTAGCGATGTCGTGGGCAAAAGTGGCCCCCATGCTCACCCCCTTGGTTTGCTTATAGATTTGGTTCTGAAACAGAAAAAGTTCTCGGATATGGCCAATCTCGTACATTCCAGGATGAAATCGGTCGGAGTGGAGTTTAAATCTTCTCTGGTGTTCAGGATGTCTCGTATGGCCTCTAGCCCTTCTTGTTGTGGTATTGATGTGTACAAAGCCTCTACATCCATAGTATCAAGGAGGCTGTTGTCAGTTAAAATGATGTTATGAAGTAGATTTGAGGTGCTGCTGGTGTCCTTCAGGTATGAGGGCATCTGAATTACAAAGGGTTTTAAAAAATGATCGGTGTACAGGGATAGTGGTTCCAGGAGGGATTCACACGCTGATACTATTGGTCTCTCTGGTGGTTTTTTGAATTTTTATGCATCTTTGGCAAAATATAAAAAGCCGGTGTGCGTGGGTTGGTCTTGTTCAGGAACATCTTTTCATCCTCGCATATCCACCCTTCATTGAGGGCATGTTGTGTGAGGCTAGCAATTTCATCTTGAAGATCCTTTGTGGGGTTGTGGTCAAGGGGTAGGTATGCTTCGTGATCGCTCAATAGTCGCAGGCATTCTGTGTTGTAATCAGACGTGTCCCAAACGACTATCCCTCCCCCTTTATCTGTGGTTATTATTGTTATTGATCTGTCAGTTTCCAGGTTCCTCATGGCAGTCCTCTCTTCTCGATCCAAATTATCCCTATAGAAGTTGGCTTTCTTGAAATCACCCATGATGGTTTTGGTCACCACTTTTTCAAAGGTGAGGCTCTCTCCTGGGGTGGATCCAAGAGGGGGCTAGAAGTTGGATTTCTCTTTTAGACCTGTAATGTTGTCCGATTTATTACGCTGTTGCTCTTGATCAGTCCCATTCTGAGAAGGTAAGTACACCTCAAAGAAATGTTTCAATCAGACATTTCGGTAGAATTTTTGTAATTCTAACTTGATTTCAAAAGGTCGTGCCCTTTGGGCAGGGACGAAAGAAAGGCCCTTGCCTAGGAGTCTCAATTCTGGAGGGGTCATCACGCGGGTGGAAAGGATGAAGACAGGTATCCCTGGTTCTGCCCTTGATTCTGATACCATTGGCGCATTCTCATTCGCTGTCCTGGAGTTGAGGGTCGTCTCCTGGGTCTTCCTCTTTGACCGCCTCTGGGAAAAAAAGGTTGTGGTAATTGCAGTCCGGCTGCACCTGGAAGACTAGATGAGCTCCCACTTCCACTTGAAGAGGGTCCCGCGAAATTCACTGATCTGTTTCTGCGATTGTGGCTCTGACTTGCTTGCAAATCTGCGTAATAAGTTGGTCTCAAGTAGGGATATGTTTTCTCCTCTGAAAAATTAGCCAGATCCTTTTTGAACTTATCGACCTTTCTGTCTAGGGTTAGGTTTCTGAACTTAGTGATCCCGACTTCCAGTTTGTCTAGTTTATCTTTTGCGTCCTGGATAGACTTGTCCTCTAGGAATTTCTTCTCTAGTTCCAGTAGCTCTGTGCCTTGTTTGTCACATTCCTCTTTGGCCGTGTCGATGACTAGAATCAACCAGTCTCGGCTGCACTTGTTCCCCACCCCGCTGAAATTTTTGGTGAATTTCGGATTGTCCGTGAACACCCTGGGGATGTTGCGTACTTGCAAGCCTTCCAGGATTATGCCGGCCTTCAAGTACTCAAGCATAAACTGACCATGAAGTTCTGTTCGTATTATTCTTTTTTTCTTCTGTTTTAATATCTCTAGTTGGTCCTCGGTTAAGCCTCTAATGATCACACCCTCCTCGTTGCGGAGTGTGGAGGTGGTCCCTAGACGTTTTTTAAAATAGTCATTGGTATACCAGACTATATTGACCTTTTCCATGAGGACAAGGGATAAAAACTTAATGTGGAAATGATGCCCACAGCCACGGGCTGTACAGACTGGATTCAAAAGTTAGGGCTCCTGGTTGGGAGCCTATTCTACCCAGGAGGGTTAGTAGGGAACAATGATTACAATTGAATAGGTTCAAGAAAAATAAGTGCTGTCAGAATACTCCTGTTTTTTGTCACCCTCTGTATCAAGAAAGAATAAATATTTTCAAACTCTGTTGTAGAATCAATCTTATTCTTTATCTAAAGTTGTACAGTTCAATATAAAATGGACGCTTCAGAATTAACATCAAAAAAAGGGGGGAGGTCATTGACTTAAAGTACAGAAAATATTTACATCACACGGAGCCAAACGTTTTTCGGTAAGACAACAATTTTGTGTGTGCAAGACAAAATCAAATTCAAATTTCATTTGTCATGGAGTTCGCATGAAAATGGCAAACATATAAACAATTGGACATTTACAACATCACTTGAAGATTTCAACAAAAAAAGGTCATTTTCATTGTGTAAAGCAGCATGGATATACTGCAGTTGGGGATAGTGCGTCTACACCACAGTGTTTCAGCCATTTCTAGGTGGGCTTAATATGCCACATCTGGTATACGGCCTTCATCAGGGCGGGGGTCTGTATTGTATGATGTCTGTGCTGCAGGGGGAATGGAGACAGTTGTCAGGGGAGTATTCATGCACCGATTATTTAAAGAAGAATAAATCATGTGCTGTGCAGTATTGAAAACACACACAGTTTACCTATGGGTGCATTAATTCCAAAGGTTCTGTTATTTGAAAGTTGTATAAGCCACAAGGGCTGATCTCTGTCTGATCCTATTGTGAAAAAACAGAAAGAAAGGAGTTTCTTATTGGTATGAAGATCACCTAAGAAGGGATCGGACACAACATGGTTATGGCGGGCACTCTTTTCATAACACAGACTCTTACCTCTCAGCTGGAGGTGAAGTTTCACTTTTAAATGAGCCTAGTTTCTCTTTTCTTTAAAATGGTCCCGCGGACAAAAACCTAAATAGAACGGGAATATCCAATTAGTATTTTATGGCACTAAGGGCACCTCAGTGTTTCTGAATGTCTGCCGAGTGCGGGCAGACATTCTTACACAAATGGGCTTGGGTAAAACCTTTGTCAAATTGGTCTCTCTTCTCTGCAACGACCCCTGCTCCTATATCACCCTCGGTAGCACTAGATCTCCCGGAATCAGACTGGAGCGTGGCACTAGGCAGGGATGCCCCCTGTCCGCCCTCATCTTCGCGCTAGTCATGGAACCACTTGCGTCAAGACTGAGAGAGCGCCCAACGGATAGGGGCATCACCCTGGGCCCTCACAAGCTGATCGTCTCCCTTTATGCGGACGACGTGCTGCTTTTCATTAAAGATCCACAGACAAACCTCAATCCAGTTATGCGTGAGGTAATCCGATTTAGCGGCATATCTGGCCTCAAAATAAATCACTCGAAATCGGTAATATTTCCACTCACGAAATCCACTCCTATGTTTCGAGATGACCACGGCTTTAAGTGGGAAAGTTCCAAGGTGCGCTATCTAGGGATCCTAATGTCACTTAATCATGATGACATCTTTAAGGACAACTACGGCCGGGTGCTCCACTCCCTTCAAGAGCGGGTCCAAAGGTGGAAGTCCCTCCCGTTAACACTCTGGGGGAGGGTCTCACTCACCAAAATGGTGATTCTCCCCAAGCTTCTCTATCTATTCACAAACATACCCCTAATACTCTCGCGCGCCTTTATTCAGAAAATCAAGTCCCTCATCCTAGAATTAATATGGGCGGGCAAGCCGGCACGAGTCGCATATGCGACGCTGACGCTGCCGGTGACTCGGGGCGGCCTTGCGCTTCCAGATGTAGAAAAATACTACTGGGCGGCCCAGGCCCAATTCCTTGGCCACTGGTATGCGTCTGAATATATCCGACCACACGTTCAGGTCGAGCGCGCCCTAGCATCGCCCAACTTCTTGACAGCTGTCATTTTCAGCGAGCAATCGGTTCCGTACAGCACACTAAACACAGTCCAATCCACATACGCCATCTGGAAGAAAATAGCCCGCAAATACGAAATACAGATAAGATACTCCCCGCTATTACCCATCAGGTTTATCCCCGGCATACCTCTGACTAACGAAAAAGTCTTCCTGATCTGGCTGGACAAAACCAATACCCAAACTCTGGGAGACCTCTTCCCAGAGGGCATGTTCATAACGCCGCAGGCGATCAGGGAGAGAGGGGGCAACACTTCGCTCGACATTTTTCTCTATTTCAGGCTACGGCACACCCTGCAGGCCATCCTCCCATTATTCCCTAAGCAACCCCCAACGTGGACCCTCCTGCACAGGGTGATACAAGCAAGGGGAGAGGGGCGGCTGGTTTCCACGATATATCGATTACTGCTGGCTGACACTACGACACCCGCTGTCAATGCCAAACAGCGCTGGGAAAGAGCACTCCATGTCACGATACCCGATGTGGAATGGTCCTACATTCTCCAACAAACTCAAAAAGTAGCTTTAAACACTCGATATAAGCAGATACACTTCAACTTCATCCATCAAACATATTACACTCCCCAAAAGAGGCGACGTCATCACCCTGACGCCTCCGATCACTGTGAGAGATGCGCTTTTCCAGACGCTGACTTTGTTCACCTCGCATGGCAGTGCCCGGGCGTGGCCCGTTTTTGGTCTGCGGTCCTACAGCACACGAGTGATGTGATCGGTGAAACGATTGCCCCGCAACCGACCATAGCCCTCCTGAGCATGACCAAACACCTGCAGGCTCCCGGGAGAAGGCTCACCTCTCTGTTCCTGGTGCTCGCCCGCAGGAGAATTGCCTTGACCTGGGGTCGCGGCCCCCTTCCCTCACTGGCAGCGTGGAAGAACGACATCCTGTACTGCCAAGACATGGATGCCGAGTTTCTACGGACTCTCCCTCTACACGCACGCCCCCCGGATATATGGGCTCCCTACATTGAATATTTACTCTCTACACCTGATGTCCCCACCTCTAAATCTCCACCCGCAATCCAAGACACAGCTATGAGCCCGACCCCGATCAATCTTCATGACCCTCAGCAGAGCACTTTGTCTTAGAGACCCTTTGAACCATTGCAAGGTGACCTCAGAACTTGTGAAAATGCATTGTAAGTGTAATGAACGCAATATCGTTGTATGTTGTTATGTTGTTTTGACCTATCACCAAAGGTCGTTGTTGTATGTGTATATCAAAACCCAAAAATAAAGTTTTAAAAAAAAAAAAAAAAAAAAAAAGAGAAGGGCCTGGGACCTGATATATGTAGATGTTGGAACTTTGTTGATGTAATGTGTGAGAAACCAGGAGGTGTCACACCCCTCTAGTCCCCACGATCTCTCTCTCAGGTGGCCAGGGCACGGCCATTGCCTTTGGATCCAGAAACTGGGGGTGGACCAGTGTGGGAGGATCACCTGGGTGAGGGGTCTTTGGGGAGTGAGGGTGAGATAACCGATGGTGAGATGCAGTATTCCTCCTTTTTTGTTCATCCACCCCATCCTATTTTTTAGGATTTTCCAAAGTTCCACCCCCCCTGTTTTTACACAAACCCTGGGCCGAGGAAGAGCGTGACTGAGAGTCACCAAAGTAACTCTCTCTCATCACACTAGACATGTTCCGTTAATCAGGTCAGGCTAAGTCAGGCACTTTACCCGAAGTGCATACACCTGATACCAGTTAGCTCTCCTCACACAAATAAAAGGCAACACCTAAAGACACACTCAGGGCAAGGCAGAACATGTGAATGAGCAGATCTTTCGGGACGAAGGCACGCCTACTGGAGCAGAGCAACAGACACAGGGACGAAAGCAGCGGGCAGAAAAGCCCAAGGCTTCCCTACTAGAGGTTGTTGCCTCCGACAAACTGCAAAAGACGTGTGGAGAAGCCCGGATCCCACAAGTGAAGATTGCATTGTGTTTCGAGGATGCCAGCAACCCTCCCGGGTGAATGGCAGAGTTGGGGGAGGCGAGGTCAAGCCTGTGGTACTAACCTTGACTTTAACATCGGAAAACGCAAAACTAGAAAGAAGTGCACAAAGCAAGTGAGTTGGCAAGCGACCTGAGAGACCGGTCTGTGTTAAAGTTAATGTAGTAGCAACATCATATCACAAATGAAGGCTGCACACATGTGGATGAGACGTGAAGAAAGGCAGACCAGTGAATGAACTTTAAAGTTAAATACAGCTGCAAAATTAGCAATATAAGGAATGGCGTGGTCCAGTGAAAGGAAGTAGCCCATTCAAATGTCTCTGTGAAAGGAGCATTGTTTAAAGCTAAAGGGAGAACAAACAGCAAGAGTGAAAGTAAATAGTGAACGTTCAGTCAAATTGTCCTGCAATGGTCTGTAAGGAAAACCACGCACATTCAAAAGACTTCGACATGAAAGTGGTCTGAGCCCGACTTATGGAGACCCCAAGTATTTTAAGCTTGGCGAAGAGAGCCCCCTTGAAACTTTGTGTGAACTGTATTGTGAGAGGTCTGAGCCCGAGGATTTTTGTGAACATTTTGGTTGAAACATTATTTTGGAAGTCAGAGAAAGGAACTTTAAAACGTGGTAGATCTGGCGGGCCTCGATCAATAGTTTTGAACTGTTTACTGTGTTGGAAGCCGAGCCTGAGTGTGTCATCTTGCCTCCAAGGATCGCCTTACCCCATGAGGCCTATCATGGGGAGTAGAGCTGGTTCAGCCACATTATCATTTGAACAATTGCTTTTCCTTTTTGCATGCATGTTCTCCTTGATTGGACGGACTCCACTTGGACTGTTTTGTTTATTGTTTAATGGTCGAGACTACTCCCGTCTTAGTTATAGGGCAGAATAGGAGTTTTCCCAACCCCAACATTTTCAATAAAGGTTTTACACATTGTATCCATTATGTCAGTGTCAATACTTGCAATACCATGCCTTCCCTACAAATGAAAAAGTGTCAAGATAAAACGCAAGTTGGGAAAGAACTTGCAAATACCAGGAGATGGGAGTTATTGTCCTGGGAAGAAAACGCAATCTTTTCAAGTACACTGAAGAGACGCCAAGGGAAGTGAGTCATTCCCCCTGGCCTTGTTGTGAACTGAAAGTACGAACCAGTACCATGAGAAGAACCATGACAAGGGAGTCATTATCCTGGTCCAGAGAGTTGATTGTTTAAAGTACTGGACATGCCACCAAGGGGAAGGGAGTCATTTCCCCTGGTGTTTGTTTGCAAGAGGGCATTTTTTTTAAGGAACACCACCCGTATCCAGGAGAAGGGAGTCATTCTCATGGAGAAAGAACTTTCTATTAAATTGTTACAAACCAGGGGAAGAGAGTGATTCCCCTAGGTACCTTTTTACAAGAGAACATTTTCAGAATCGCCATCCATATACCAGGAGAAGGGAGTCATTCCCCTGGAGAAGGAACTTTCTGTTGGATTACTTTAGTCTTTAGTTATAGTGTAAGGGATAGAAATAGGTTGTGACACAGGACGGTGGACTTTTCATTTGAACAGACATTTTGACATATCCTTAGAAGAAGATTGAGGCAGGGGAAACCCCTCTTAGACACAGGGATAGTGAGGCTTATTTTATTATCAATAAAGGTCCATAACCTCAAATATGCCACCCTTGTGTCAGCTTCCTTCTTCGAAACCCTTACAGGATCCAAGGTTACCACAGAGCATAACATACATTTCATGTCTCCTGTTTGAAAAGGAACTAGCTACTAAATACGACCATTCAGCAACTATATTAAAGACTGAATATGTCAACAAGTTAACTATTCGAAAACATGGAATGCCAATACTGATGGGCAGTTTGTAGCTAATAACTCAACAGCTGTTACCTGCTATGCTACTGCTTACCTTACAAAAATAGAGAAAGTGAACTGAAATACTTGTCTGATGACATTTCATCAGAGAAAATTATTTCTCAAAAACTGCACAGTTTTGGCCTTTAAATACGTTTGCATGAAGAGTGTAGAACGGCTGACCCTATAGTAGGTACAGATATATTGTTTTGCTAAGTGCTGCACTGGTGCCTTTTCAAAAACAAGGGATGCAATCATTGGAAGAGAGTTGTTTCCTGCTGTGGCAAATCAACAAACTAAGGCTATTTTGAAAGATATGTGTTATTTTGGCTAGCCAGTTAATCCAGTGATCTAATTGGTGTGGCACACTGCATTGCCTGTGTTGATAATGTTGTATGTTTTAAGTGAGGCACACTTGTTCAAGTTTGATAATACCGTTAAAGCACTCTCTTCAACATATGTCCCTGTTCTGTTCAGACTGAACACTGCTCCCATAAAGACTTAGCACCCGTGGCTTTTGAAGCACTGTTTCTTTTATGATGAATGATCATCTCTCTAGTGACTGTTGCTATGCGTTGAATTTAACAGTATTACATCATTGCATATACTTATGTTATCAGAGTTTTGGTTCATGTTAAATGATCATTCTTCAATGTAATGACCCACCAGATCATATGAGTCAGGCTCCTTGCCATGACTTTCAGATACCTGTCGGTGTGATTGATGATAAAAGAGGGGTGGTGTATAGAATACTGAATGCATGCCCCTGTGTGACTGACAGTTTGAGTGATTCCACAGTGGTGTTGATGTGTGGACCCCTGTGTATGTCAAGCGTGAGTGTTTTGTGCCCTCTGAATGCGTAGCTGTATTCCAGTAACGGAATTAGCATAACTTTTTTCCTGCACCACCATACTTATAATGAGGCTAATTGTGCCTCATAAGAAGTATGGCATTATTGGTAAAATTGGCGTTAAATCTGTTACTGCCAAATGTACCATTATTTCAAGTTATGAGGTTGGGTCTGGAATGGAGGATTTACCTCCAGAAAAATCCTGGAGGTAAATTCTCCCATTCACTGCTGCAAAATCAGCAGAATCAGCGGAATTACCGTGGCAGAAATTCCACTGCAGGAATTCTGCCAAAAAAGCCCCCTTGAGTCCAATGGACTAAAACTGCCGGACCAAGTGACACTAAGGGTAACTCAGTTGGATGTAATTCAATTCTAAGCCATTATGAAAGTTGTATCATTTTAGGAAGTATTAAAAATGAAAACCTGTGATTAAAGTTTCAGTATAGAGAGCTGTTGCAAAATATACATCAACCCACTGACACTAAAAAGGTAAGTAATATCCGAATTAATATTATTTTTGAGCAGGCTAAAGTAACATCTCTAGTTCGTATGGAAATGAAACAAAGGGTGCGCACCTATTGGAACAGTATACTAGACAAATGTCAGCATTGGCAGACTGAAAAATATATTGCAAGAATGCAGGAAATTGAATTTTAGCTGATTATCCAACTGAAATGAATGGGTAGGGAAAAGGTATTTCACATGCCTCTTCCTGTGTGCGAGAAAGATAGTGCATGTCTGATTGTTCTGGAAAAGTTCATGTCATGTGCAGCTGGTTTGGAATTTGTACTGTCATTTTGTCTGCACTTCTGTGTTATTTTGTATTTATTTGATATTTTATTTATTTATATAGCGCCAAAACAAGGAAGGCCGTGGGCATCAGAGTGCCCAAGACAACAAACAACATATAAACATACATTAATTCAAAAGACGACCTACACCTGATCAGAGACAAAGATCAAAGTGCATATCGAAAGCTTGCAAGTTCTTCTGCAGAATTAATTTTATTCAAAGCTATATGTATGTAATAAGAGACCAATTGCCATGTGTCTGACATAGGGTATCACCAGCTACACGTCCTATAGGCTAAAACCTAATGTTGTTCTTGTGGATGTAGGTTAGAGTATTTTAAAGAAGGTATGAGTTACATGGCACTATCATGTGTGCAAACTATGTCTGGTTTATATTTACTAGACTTTGATGAAAGCAGTAGACACCCTGCATTATGCCTTTGCTCTTAATACACTACAGATTTATGTATTGGGTTGCTGAAGTTTTATATTGTGCCAACCATAAGCACAGTGGAGTAGTAGACATGTATATAGTGTGCCAGACGTGCGTACATTTCATGAATTGTAGAAGCATAAAGGCAACAGTAAAATAAGTATCCGTCAAACATTTTACAATTCTAAAGGTAGAAAAAGCTCCCGAAGCACTTTTAGATACTCCACTTTAAAATGTAAAAAGTGCATGAAGTCCATTGTTATGCAAATGTAACTGCAGCCATGCTGTTTCCTTTGTCCCCTCTTGTACATCATCTTCACATATTTCCTTCTGAACAACGTTGTGCATAATTTTACCTGGATCCAGATATAAATCATACCGATCTGCAATAAGAAATTAAGTTTACAGGTGCAAATGTACTACAACATTTTCTTCAAACTTTCAGAAAGACCCCCATCAATTCCTCATGTTTTTGTTAGAAGGTCTTCAATGAGAAAGTATCACCATTAATGATATTCTAGAGTTGACCTATAAATAGAAACATACATGCACTTTTTGAAACCATGTTTCTTCTGCTCATGCCGCAAACAAGCAATTTATTCTGTACCAGACTGTAAAAAAAAATCTCTTTCCAGAAATGTTTCATACAACAAATCAGAACATACTGTGCTCTGTTTCAAACTCAGATGTTTTTTCACATTGAAAGTAAGTAGACATGGCCAGTATATCATTGTAAGACTGCTCAAATGCTTGGGTGGTGATTAAAAAACAATTTATGAAAAGACATGAAGCACTTTAGGAATGATTTACCTGCTAGATATACAGGGACGTCATTTAGGGGTCACCAGAGGTCGCAAGTGCTACCTCTGAGGTCTCCCTTGTGACCTCCAAAAAAAAACAGCAAAAAAAAAAAAAAGATTTTTTTCTTTTATTTTTATAATGCAAGCTCCTGGGCTGTGGCCAGCACCATATGGCTCTTTTCCTCTGGAGTGGCTGAATTTCTTGTTCAGGCCCCTTAAAAAAAATATAAGAACAGGAGTGCCACAAGTCTAACAAGAAAGAATAGGAATACCAAATAATGTATCTTTCTGGAATTCTATAATGTTTATTTCAGGCACACTTCGTGAGTCACTGGTTTAGTCTGTTTTAAATGCCTTAACTCAGCCTTTCATCCTTCTGCGGTCGATAAATGAGTACCAACACAGTTTGGGTGATATTGGGTGTATATTTTTTCTATATAAAGCGCTTAAGCGTAAGTGCTATATAATAACACATCATTATCATTTGGTCATGGACGTCTGCTTGCATTCACAGTAATTTAGTAATATGAGCCTATACTCACTGATCTTAACAAAACATATGGCGATCCATTCTTGTATGAAATGTACATCACATTATAGTGATATTGTAACCATATTTTTCGTAGTGTACAATGCTATATGATGCCACTTTCTGTTTTGTCAATGGGTGAAAGGCCGTGTTCCATCGCTTCCCGTGATATCACTTTGTGGTGGGGTCAAATGACATCACTTCCTGTGATGTCATCAGGTGTCAAGGGTCGTGTGATGTCACTTCCGCTACCCCTGGCATTTTGGTGAAATGACGTCCCTGGTGCCGTGGCCTCCTGGCCCAGGCTTTCCCGCTACAGGCTGCACAATGTGGGGAGCATCATTGAGCAACAAGATTCCGGGAGCTGTATCACAAAAGGGGAAAGATCATTGGCACAAAGATCATTGCATCACATGTTGCTGGATGAAGCAGATGCAGTTCCGGGGCACCCCAGACCAAAGCACCCCAGAAAAGCATGCAGCAACTAGTAATCAACAAAGAGCATGCTGCTTGCTAAAATACCCTGCATTACATTGCCTGCATAGAACACCTACCACTCTGTTCATACTGTATTAATACACATTGCTTTCACAACACTACTTCAACATGCCCTTGAAATGTCACACTCCTTCAATCTTCCTCCTTACCCTCAGAGGAACCAGTAATTTCCTGGGTGAATTCCAAGGAATACTGGAAGAATTACTAGACATCACAGAGCATGGTGGCCTCAACACAGTAAGGAAGAAGTCATTTCTCCTCCATGCTATTGGATCTGAAGGTAAATACCACTACAGACAGCAGCAAAACCAGGTGGAGGGGGGCATATACCTCTATGAAATGGCATTGAAGCATTTGGACACATAGGACCTATCCAAAGCAAACAGCACCATCAAAAAGGTATAGCTTTTACTTGAGAAAACAGATTCCAGATGAGACAGTGGAACAATTTGTATCTGTTCCATGCACCCTCACTATTTCCTGCTAATTAAGCACTGGCATGGGCATGAATGAACTGATAAGAGATCAACAAATAATTCAAAGCAACAATCCATGAAAGATTCCAGGTGTGTGGCAAGCTCACCTTGCAGACACGTTTTCCATTTCTAAGAAGATTGAACACACCACGCTCTGCTTGTAGGCCATCAAAGAATTCAATGAGGACACTAGTCCCACCAAAATGGAAGCAGCACATAAGTACACCATGTGAAGAAGAAGCCAGAAGTCAAAAAGGATAGACGAGGATCCAGAAGAGAGAAAAGAAAACTTGAGGCCACACCCTCATCCACTAACACTTTAGAGTTCAAATGCTTCCACTGTGGCAGTTCGGACTACTTTGCCAATTCTAGCTCCTGCCTTACAATTAACCTGAAATGCTGTAATTGTGGGAACAGGGCACTTGTTTTGTATTTCCCTGCCACAAGAAAATGGTAGCCTGCATACAGGAAGATGACATTTCTGATGAGGATTAATGCTTATCAGGAATGACATGGAGAACTCAACACGAACATTCTTATAGACAAATTTCCCATACCATTGGGGCTTTCTTGCAAAACTCACTGTGACTTCCAAACAGGTTTTCAGATGGCAGAAAAGCAGGTGAATGAGTGACTTCAGCCTTTGTGGTCAGCAGCTGCAGAAACAGTCTTGGGTTTTTATGGTCTGATAAGTCTCGTAGACAGTAGATATAATCTCCTGCTATTTGAGAGCGTGACCAAGGGAGTTTTGTTATTTATTTTGGTCAGTAATAAAACACGGGGTAAGCTGATACCTAAATCTATTTTGGAGTTTCAATTATATGATAAAGTGGGAGCTTTGTAGATTGGAGACTTTCAATGAAATAGTGACCTGGGTAATTAGATCGCAGCACAAACAAAGAAAAATCATTCACCCACCCTTCTCATATTGAGGGGAATACCCATACAAGCTGTGTGCAAATCAAGAGTTAGGGTTTAATCAGCTTGAGCCAGTTATTGCAAGTAATGAAGTATGTTTTCAGTACCAATGTTTAACCGTGTGTTGTCGTCATGACCCACTATGAACTAATCATAAGAAGGGGTGTGTTATGAATGCATTCTGAAGATAATGATTTAGATAAACCTGGCAAATGAAAATGTTAAATATAGGATTACTTTGAAGAGGGTTGTGTCCAATCATATTTGATGGGTGAATTGCAATCAAGTATTTTGGGAGTGTGTTAACTGTGGCAAAACTGTATGAAAGTTGTGAACTGATGTGGTATTGTTGAGACTTGGGTTAGTTTGATCCTGCAACACCATGTAACTGCTGCCTAGAACTTTGTACAATAAACTTGTTTTATGCACAAACGTGGACTCACTTCTTAAGTGGTGGGACTGTTTGGGTTAAAGTGATTAAAGGCCCATCCAAACAGTTTTACAAAGAGTGATGAGCCAAGTCCTCAATTGCATTCCTAGAAAACCTGTACACCACGATGCCATCTTGGTGTATGAAAGATGACCAGTAGAACATACTAGGTTCTATGTAATTTTAAGCAGGTTAAAGGTCAAAGGCTTCACCATGGAGGCAAATAAATGTAAGTTTAGAGCACAGGCAGTGGATTACCTGTGGCACTTCATTAATAGCCAGGGTTACAAACCCAAGAAGGACACAATGAGAGTTATTAAAGATGCAGAAATGCCTACCAGTAAATGTGAGGTGCTGCAATTCTTAGGCAAGGCAGATTTTTACAGCAAGTTTGTGAAGAATGTTGCACAACTCAGACACCTCACCCACATGTTGGTCAAGAAAGATGCTGTGTGTAAATGGAGCATTCAATGTGATGAAACATAAAGAATGATAAAAGAGGGTAGTGTATGGCTCCAAATATAGGAGGATATGATTCAGGATAACCTGCTATTGTCACTGTGAATGGAAGAAGAACAGGCTTAGGTGCAGTCCTTTACCAAGCCATGAATGGCGAAGAGAGGATCATTTACTAAGCTTCAAGGTCAGTCCTGAAACTGAATTGCACAAAGGCTATTGCTTGTGTGTGCTTGGGATGTAGAAAACCTTTGTCACTACATTTGTGAGCAAGTCTTTCACTATCCATACTCACCATTACGTGAGGTTCTTACTGTGAAAGGTATGTCTCGGGTGACACCAAAAACCCAATGAATGAGCCCCAGGTTACAGTAAAATGATTTCAGCATGGAGTATATTCCTGGGTTATGCAATAGGGTTGCTGATTTATTTCATACCTACCCCTTATTCAGGAGGGGCCACAAGGTAATGAGGATCAGGTTGTGGCCCGTGTAGCTGCAACACTTATCCAATGGACTGACTTTATGATTTCCAAGGATGAAAGGCAGGATGAATGGAAAGTAATCCCGTCATTGAACCAGGTCAGGACCCAGAATGAGGTTCCTAAAATGATTTTTGATAGGAACATTTCCGCTTACTGGGAAGTAAGAGACAAACTATTGTTATAAGAGATATGTTAATAAGTGGCCACCAGATAACACAACCCACATCTCCCAGAGAGAAACGTATCCAGGCTGGGCTTGACAGACACCGCTGGATTAACATGAGAAAGAGGAATGTATGTGAAGGGTATTGCTGACCCGATGTTGATGCAATATAAGGGGATGACTGGCTTGCCTCAAATAAGAGAAGAGTAATGGCATTCTCGAATTAGGACTCACAGGTCACATGTATATCTTAATAATGATTAATAGCCAAAAAATTCAGTCACAATTCTTTGTTGATTTAGCAATTATATATTGGTCAGAATAGTTCAAACTGGAATCTTCAAAGTTTGTAGAAAGCTTTTTTTATTTTATTGATCAGGGCCCAATGTGTTTCGGGGGAAACCCCCTTCTTCAGGGGCAAAACTGTAAATATAACAAGTTGTCATTCAATTAGTACTCTAAAAACATAGCCACAATGTAATGATTCAGATACAAACATAGCAAAGATAGGTATTCAACAAGGTCAGACCATCTCATTTGTGTATTAAACAATAGTGTCCCAATCAGAATACTAAAGGGAGAATGAAAGAGCAATCACTGTGACTCAGATCACCTCAGTGCACAAACCATATGAAGAAGATGAAGCAAATAGAGACAAAACATAGTAGAGCTCAAATGTTTGGGGAAAAGAATATATAACCTTGTCTCTCCATGACAATGAACCAAAAAAGATAACTCATATCCCAATCATTAATAATCATAATGTGTGCAACAAACCAATACTATGTCATTCCAAAAAACTAGACTCCTGCGCGCCCACGTCCCAGTAGATCAAGGCTGTATACACAAACCGGGACGATTCCCTACGTGATACATCTCAAATAAGTAACTCGTAGAAACTGCAATCCAGCCTGTTTTCGTTAAAATACAACAATAAAACGATCTGTAAATTCCTTTTCTGTGCTTTGCCAAACTGCCGGAAGTGCTAAACAAAACCTGATGACACCCAGGAGCGTTGCTGTTGGACTGACAATAAAACCTCGTATCCAGGTTACCAGCAGAACTAAGAGTCACCTAGCTTAGCACTCATTTGAACTGTGAGCTGACATTCTAAAGATTCCCTCAACTGGAACTGTATTGTAAAATGCGATGATAATGGTAATAACAACGGACTACCTAAATGTTGTGGCATTGTTAGACAATCAGAAACATAATCCTATGTTATGTTATCAAGCTGAAAACATTGCAACTGCACCAACTGAAAACCATGAAGATAGAAAGTTGGACGCATCATTGCCTTTACAGATGGAGACATGTGAATTGCTTTACACGCAAGATGAATACTCAGTTCCGGATCAGGCAAGAGCTCCACGCAAAGCGACCCATTATTAATGTATCGAACCAGAACATATCAGCTTCCCCGATTTTAGGACGGAATTTTCCAAACTCCTCTACTATGTCTTCTTCATCATCAGCATCATATATACTGAAGGCTCACACCTAACAATGCACAAAATATCCAATAGACCAAATAAAGGACGCACCCTGCAAGGGAATGAGGCCAGGAGAATAAATTGCAAGAATAACAAAAGTATGTAAAGTAAATGCAAGCAAAGAACTCGGCTGCCCAAGAGCGCTCTACCAAATAATAAACGGGCAGCACATTAAAAGGGCTCCAAGCGTCATAACTGGCATCACATATATTATGTTATGTTATGCTACTCTCATTTCTTAAGCGCATGATCACCAGAGGTATCTTGGCGCTGGAGAGACAGGCACACATCCACAGCAGAGGCTACTAACATAATAGTCACAGAACTTGCTAAAAAAGAAGTGTCTTTTTATTGCTTGAAAGTCATACAGGTAACAAATTGACATAGTTGATTGGCTGGGCACATATACTAATCCCAGTACCATAAGGGATGCCTGGGTTCCATTGGTTGCTGTCTCTTCATCAGTCATAGTACACGTGGTCAGCTGGGCTAGTCGCCGTGATGAAGTTCAGGTGAGTTCCAAAGAGTTACATTGCTAACTAATCTAAGCTGAACAACAGGCATTGGCCTATAAGGAATAATGGTGGACATAAAAAATGATCTGATCAGTCGTGGCCTTTGAAAAGTATAGACAAATATATTGGCATTCTGACCCTTTCATTCATGGTGGTAGATTGTCCCTGGGCACCTCTCCCAGGTGCCTTAGCTGTGTGGTTTAATCTGTAATTTATGCTTTCTGGTACCTCTTGACTCAAACAAACATATTGACAGTTGTTGGTGTTTGAGAGAATATACTACTACACAAGATTAAGTATATGTTGGGTAATGTAGTGCGGTTGTTGGGAGGGGTCCTGCAGGCATTCACTTTCAACGAGAGTGGAGGGCATGGGGCCAGTGGACCATGGCCTGTCAAGGAGGGGGTGGAGAGAGCACAAGTAGGTCAGCGGAGATGGAAGGGCACAGGGTTTGGAGCTTGCTCCGGTCTCGCACTTTGCAGTGAGCACATTCTGTCAGTACTCGATACCAACTAATTGCAACAATAAATGTTTGGACTTCCATGAGAACAAGGCTCGCGCAGAGCTGACACAGGGTAGAGGTGTTGTGTGCTGTCTGTGTCCGGCGCAGGAGAAGGGAGGGCTGGTTTTCACGGAGGGATGATTTGTGGGCCTAGTGAAAGATGGCGGTTGTCGGGGAACAAAATGGAGTCTCTACACTTGTATATACATTAGATTATTTGCATAATGGTCAACGCTATATTGTGCAAATATGTACCGGGGGTGGGGTTGTCTCTCACTTTGACTTACACGTGGTCTTCTCACGGTGGGAATGTTGTAGGGGGATGGGACAATGCCACCTCACCCCCAACATTCCCCCTTTCATTACTTCTACAGTAACAAATACCCTGTCCCATTACATCTACATACTTCTGCATCTCTAACTGCTTCATCCCAGGTGGAGGTATCTTTCATTTGGCATCAATGCTCTGCACGCACTTCTTAGACCTCCCCCACAGCGGTCATATTCTTCAGAAGTACATGACATATAGATACAATGCCCGTCGCTGTCTAGATCCGCCCACAACTCCCTGTGATTTGTGAGGTTTGGGGCTGTTTAATTGTGTTGTGATAATAATTGTCCACTACATCTCCTGTTTGGTATATTGCCACCATACAGTATTTGGGCTCATCGCTCTCTCCTGTCTGTACTTGGGCTTCCCTACTATCATGAGGCACCTTTACTATTTCGGCTACCAATAGTAACCTTCATCATCGCCCTACTAAGAGTTATTTTTGCATAACCTCCAACCCCTAACTGGCACACACAGAAGATCAGCAGGAGGAAGATGATGATGGGAATCAGCATTTTCATTACAATTCTATGCTATCATGGAACCCTGTGAAACGCTGTACTGAACCAGTAGCTGGGTTGCACATCACCCTCTTGCCTCATTCTTGCTCCGAGGTCGTGCACTGCTGTTATCATGTGTGACAATGTCCCGTTCTCTGCAACTGAGGAAGGTACAAATGTGCAACATGCACTTCCGATATTTGGGCAAACATTGCCTTCCATTGCTGTGAGGAGTTTGAGCACTTATCTGTTCTGCATTGTCATTAGTCTCAGTGCTCTTAGTTCTACCTGGATGATGGTTAACCCCTCCTCAGTGTCGTTTGCCAGTTGGATCAGCTCCCAGCATACTACCTGTAGCCACTTTGCATTTGCTCATGCGTGGATGCTGGGGATCAGTGATGCAAAACATTTCTCTGCTGAAATAAAAAGTTTGTATTTGTCAGGGATCTGTGCCAGAAGGATGTAAGAGACTTTAGAGAGGTAGTTGGATGCTCTCTTTTTGCGTGACACTTCATCCTTCAATTCATCTTCAGAGAGTATGCCCAAGATAGGGGTGCCTCATTCATTAGTAAAGGTGCCAGCTGCTTTTTGTTGGGCGCCCTTTCCCCTTGACATGTCCTTCTGGTATCACCAGCAGTGCAGAGTGTAGTGTTGCCAGAGAACAATAGCCCCTCCATGATGACGTGAGGTGCAAGTATGCCTGTTTGCCACACACCCAGTAATGGTCCATCAGGGCAGCAGTTCCTTTTCGCATATCAGGGATGACGAGGGTTATGTTGCAACGTGTGTTTGAACCCATGGGTACTTTTCCTTCCCCGTGAAAGCATAGCTTGTATTTTTTTTAATTATTTCTTTATTTGTTTAGTTTCAAAGAAACTTTACAAAACACTAAAAACAGTAAGAACGCTGTGTATCAAAAACATTAGTCCATTAAAAACATACACAATATAACATACACAATATAAAACATCATATACATTTTACCAAGGGTTTAAATATCCATCAAAGCAGATTATCTGACAGTTAGTTCTTGTTACACTATCTAGGCGTTTTTTTAAATAATTAACCACAGCTGGTAGATGGCAATATGAACCTTTTGGCTATCCGTATTAAGACAGTAAGCCCAGAAATGGTCACTCCTAATGTATTCATAATCATGTACAAATGGTCTAAACACGTTCATATATTCTGGGCCCAATGTCCTACATTCAGTAAAAATGTGTTTAGCTGTCTCAGGATATGAAGTATTCCGACACATAAGACAATATCTATCTTTTTTAAGAAGACCCAGCTGTGGACCTATTAGGGTAAGCATTTGTAGCTGATTTATCCTCAGCCTTAACCTAAATGCCTACATTCCCATATTTGGACATTGTCTAAAGTAGGCTTGGGGCTGGAGATAACTATGGACAACAATCATACAGGCATAACTCTGGAGAGACTCTACATGTCTGTAGTTAGCCACCCAGTCCCATTGTCTAACTTTTTTTGAAAAGACCCTGTTCAATGTTGCATAGGCTGTACCCCTAGTATAATCAGGGACATAGGGACACACTTTGGATTTTAGGTAGCCTGGTGCCTTCCAGTGGATGCATCTGTGGGCTATTGTAAGCGCCTTGAAGTGAGTTCTACTCTCCACTTAGAGCCAGTGTAATCCCTTCCTGGATTTACTGATGTGGTCTGATTTAGATTTGCCTTTGATTATCCTAACTGCGTTATTTTGGATAATCTGGAACGCCTGTATGCTTTTTTTGTTGGCTCCTAGCATGAGTGCGTTCCCGTAATCTAAACGAGAGAGGATGGTTGCTGTAGACACTGTGGCGCACAGGTCATTTACCAAACTGCCAAAGCAATCTTTGCCCTGTGCTGAGGCAGCCAGTAAACTAAGAAGTTGACATCTGGGATTTGTGTGGGTTTTAATATATAACAGACCACGTCTTCTCAACAGTTCCCCTTTGAGGGAGGTCAGGCCAAATTCTTATTTTATATACTGTATTGTTGCTGAGGGCTTTAGTCTCAGCATTTGTTTCCAAAAGCTGCCCTCCAAAGAATCTAGCCAAGATAAATCGGCCATGGCCAATACTTCTAGACCATGAATCACTGTTGGACATAAACTTTGTTTATACAAAGATAACATTCCCTCCAGGAAATACCCTGCCGTATCCCTAGCAAATTTCCAGATTGATCGGGTCATCCTACAGGCTGTTGCCTTTTTTCTTTCCAAAACTTTGCCTATACGTTTTGGTACTTCGATGTACAACCCCAAGTATCTGTACACATCCACATATTCAATTATTGCAAGTTCACACTTAAGTATTGATCTTTTCATCTTCTTTGCTGATACGGCCAAGACTTTAGTCTTGTCCATATTTATGGTTACGTTATTTAGGGCTGCGTATTTACCAAGTGCCATAAACATAGATTTTACCCTCAGAAAGGTGTATTTTTAGAGGACAAGGCTGTCCACATAAAATAAACAAGGCAGGGGACTACCCCCTACCTTTGGACAACACCCCACCTCTGTATACAACCAGTCCAGAACGTCTGACATGTAAATGTTATACAGGGTTTGTGCCTGGGTACAACCCTGTTTGACACCTTTCCAGGTTTCTACCGACTCCGTAGTCACATCATCATCAGTAAGTCTGACCGCCGCCTTGGTAGGTAAGCCCTGAAATACACGAATAAGCCACGCAGGGCAGCCAGCCTTAGTAAGTTTCACACAAAGTCTGGGCTTATCATCTGTATCAAACGCGGCTTTAAAATCCATGAAGATAATGTATGGTGTCTGGGTACCGGTGTCCAGGGTGCCACGTATTAAGGAATCTAACACCCTAAGATTATGACTCATACCAGAGCTGGCCCTAAAACCAGTTTGGGAAAAATGTAGGATCCTTGATTCCTCAACACATAGTTGCAGTGCCTCAAGTATAAAGGTTGAAAAAATCTTCCCATCACATCTAATGGTGATGGTAATCTATAGTTCTCGGGGACCATCCTGTCGCTTTTTTTATAGGCAGGTAAAAGGACAACATTGTGCCATGAGTCAGGAATGTGCTGGTTTTGACAGACCTTTTCAAATAAAACCCTCAAAACAAGAGCCCACTGGTCCAGGTTCCTTTTTAGCACAATGTTAGCCAGCCCATTAGGCTCAGGGGCTCTCAATTTTTTTAGCTTGAGGATTGCTTCTTTTACCGACTCAGTAGTGAAGGAACGTGGCCAGCCCCCTCCAACATAGCCGGCATTATATTTTGTATGGGATCCCCTCCTCTGTTCTTTAAGTAAGCTGTCCAGGTTTGACCTTGTATGGGGTTGACTATGTACTCTCTAACATCCCCTTTAGCTTTTGACAATGACGCCCATATTGAGAGGGTACAATCTCCCCGTAGTGTTTTAATCATATACTGCCAGTCGCCATTCCGAATAGAGTGCTTCCATCGTCTGAGCCAAGCCTGGTATTATCTACGGATCTCTCTACAATGGATCTCTTTCTCCTGGCATTTACCTCCTTTTACCTGCACCATAAGGATTTGTCGATGCATGGTTCTTTTTTTATCTCAAATGTTTTTGTCATAGCAGTGGGTTTGTTTATTGCAGACAGCCAGACCCACTTTTTTAACCTTGCCCACACTACTAGTAAGATGTTGTATTCATTCTTCTATCTTAACTTTATTCATACGTTCTATATTACCTATCATAGCACTTGGGAGTTCACGGAGCATACCACTCTTTTCGCCTTCTTGTATAAAAATGTCAATTTTCAGTATTACTGGTTCGTGATCACTATGTTCCGTGCTATTTACTGAAAAGGATTTCACTCGTTGAAGGCATGCATTGTTACCAAAAAGGTAGTCCAGGGTTGCCACACAATTATTACCTCTTCAGGTGTATGCCCCTAGTATATCCCCCACCGTTCTGCCATTCAACATCCATATATCACACAGACCCAACAATTAAATCCATTCCCTACCTTTAATATTCACTATACTTTGGTGCATAGTACTTTTTGCCTGGACATTTTTATAGGTAGGTCTGAGAGTGTTGTCAATACACAGAGCATTCAGGTCCCCTCCCACAACTATCAGATGATTCTCATCATCCTCAACATTGATGAGTAGATCCTCTAGGCTGTTATGGATCTCCTCCAGCCCATTTGGGCCTGGTGGGGCATAAACATTAATTATCAGCAGCTCCCATTCACTCATACCCTCTTGATCTATTACCACAGCCATTACTTTTCCACCCACTGTATACAAGGATACTTGCTTAGAACAGAACCTATTTCTTACTGCTATAACAGGCCCACCGAATGGTCTACGACGTTCCCCCTTGGAGGCTAGTTCCTGATGTATATGGAAACCATCAACCACCAAGGGGCAATCTAGCCATGTCTCCTGAAGCATAAACATGTTGGATGTTATAAACCAATGGAGTGAACCAGAGTTATTCAACAAATGTCTATGCCCCTGTGAATTCCAGCTCACTAACCTCAATGGTCAAGTGATGATCTTCATATTAGCATGTTTACCTGTACGCATCAGTGTTTCCCGTGATAGTGCCACATAGTTTAGGAAACTCTGGACGTTACTTAGGCTAGGCTTAATATACGCCTGTTTATTTTCACAAGTATTTCCCCCCCTTAACAAAGGGCTTTTGATCGTAGTCACCTTGGATAGCCCCTACCTTACCCGGGCATAACTCTTGAACCTCAGCCTGCCTGAGGCCTAGCTTTAATAGTTCTACTGTATTTTTTTGCAATATATCTGCTGCCGTTTTGAACCTTTGTATTTCCCAGTTTGTTGCACTGTCCACCCTGGGTAACTGTATCTGTGCCAAATCCTTAGTTGATATTAATGAGAGCCATGGTATATTAGCCCATATTTGAAAGAGTGTAGATCTGTTCAAAAAGGGACTTTCATCATACGTATAGATTTCATCCAATCTAATCAGTAACTTTGAGGATTGCTTTATGCCACATTTAGACATATGTTTACTTGTATTACTGCGGCTCCTATCGTTTACACACCAACAGCTTCAGACCTGCTCTTAACAAAACATGGGCATTATCACAAAGTAAAGCCATTGCAATTTTATTAGCCATACGTATCTGTACCCAATTGGTACTGCTGCCATATTTAGGGAGCGTAATCTGTGCTATATCTTTGTGGTAATCAATGATAACAATGGCATCGTAGCCCAGAAGCCCAACAGGGTCGAACAGTTTAGAAAGGGACTTGCATCAGTGGTTGCTACTTCATCCAATCTGAGTATGAGTCCTAATTCAGCGAGATCGACTAGCGACAGTGCCTGATTCTTGTCCAGATCATTAGTCATCTGCACCTCTAAAGTCTCACTCGGTTCAACCTGTGAGGAGACATACAACCTCTTTATCTGGGCCCCAGGGTCTGCACTACAGGATTGACATTGTATTTTAGATATCCAATTGTGCTGGTCTATCTCCATATTGCCTATTATACCTCCTTCATAAACATGCATTTTGGGGGCCACCAAAGACCTTGGGCCTCATTAGGACCCAGGCGGTAAGGGGTTTACGGCGGCGTAAACAGCGCCGACCCTTACCGCCTGATTCCGAGGTCCCTTAGCGCCATGGAGGTTTTAACACCTGCTTTTAGCAGGTGTTAAAATCCATGGCACTAAGGGACCTTGTTGTTAATTACGCCACCGTAATTTACGGTGGCGTAATTAACGCCTTCCCCACTCCCATTATGCCCTATGGGGCAAAAATGGGAATGGGGAAGGGTAAATGGCTTAATGGGGACTTACCCCCCCCACTCACCTCGGAATGGGTGGTAAGTCCGCCAACCACCATGGCGTAAACATAGTTTACGCCATGCGGGTAAAGGTACGACCCAGGCGGTAACTTACCGCCTGGGTCGTAATGAGGCCCCTTGTCTCAGGTCCCATTGCATGTACTAATGTCACCTGACTAGTAGTGGCTAGCCCTCCTAAAGGTAACTTTTTGGATTGGTATTCCTGGGTCTTTATCATGGGTCTCATTAACCTTTGTGATTCTTGTTGTTTCACCCTATTAGAATCTTGAAATCAAACCCACTTGTCCATAGGACCGTGTAGCTTTACCGATCTAACTGATCCATACCATACCAGTACCACATTCTTTCGGCAGGTTTCCAAACTCCTGGACATCCATCAAGGATGACTGGAGACAGATACCCTGCTGGGGAATATTTCCTGCAGTTGGACTGGTGGCCTCCCCCATCAAGGATATTTCCGCACTGAGGGCGTCAATCGCGTCCTCCTTGGAAACAGCTGCTATATTCACTCCCCCAGGTAGAATTATGTGTGTCCGAAATTATAACGCATCTGTTACACCAGAAGGTCTCGCCAATGGCTGGGCATTACAAAGGATTTTAGTTTGTGTGGGGTCTGAAACACTTGCCACTGTCGTCATAGCACTAATGCTAGGGTTACTCGGTTTTATGGAATCAAAATTAGGCCTCCCACCCATATCACTATGGCATATCAGTTTAGATGTTAGAGAATACCGTTTTTGTTGATCAGATGCCATCACCGAACACGGGGTAAACAATGCTTCTACCTTCTCCGTAAGGGCTTCAAACAGTGCCTGTTTTACATTATCTCCAGAGAAAGAAGTTCTACCACTGATAGGCTCATCAGAAACTGACCCTTGTACAGGGTATGTTTTAGCTCCCAGGGGTTGTGTAGGCAGATCAAGATTAGGGGTTGCGGACAGATCAGTAACTTGGTTATCACGAACACTGGCCTGACGGCCTACCCCCACCGGGTTTCTTCTAACATTTGCACAAAGTGCAAGGAGGGAGCCATTATTGGCCATTATTGTCAAGTGACCCCTTGTATTCCAATGCTTGTTCCTCCCCACAATATTTCTATCAGTACCATCAAGCTGTTGCAGGGGCTGTGTATTTTTACTTTCAATATTAGGCTGAAGTTCAGGACGAGGATCTAATTTCCCATTATCAGCTCCTAAAAAATACCCTGATATTTTCATCTGCAGTGCCATGATTTTAAGGTTGACTACATTAGTTTTCTTTCATTTTTTCCCTCTGGGGCCCCCCCATTTATTTCTAATTGCCAAACCTGGACTCTGTGTCCGTTTGCCATTCCCAGGACGAGCACTACGCAGACCTGGTTTCATTGTGTGTCTAAGTTTCATAATGTCACACAGGTGCGTAGCCAGCAATGAGGTAAAATATATAATAAAAATGCCTATATATAAAAGAAAACCCTAGGCCAAATGAAAGCAATGATAAAAACAATTTAGGATACACAGTAAAACATACCAATACACAACAAATAAAAATAAAAATCCCTACCAGCAAGACCACTATAATATAGGGTTAGACCCTGTAGGCTTGCTGTTGTTCAGATAACAGAGTCCACTGAGAGATATGACGCCGTATCACATCAAAATTCACCTTAATCGCTGTTTATATTATAATAAAAAAAGAATACCATGGGAGAGGGGACACACTTCACTCCTCGCAGCCCAATGTATTCAGATAGAGGGGGAAATATCTTGCAGCCCCACTGAATGTTAATTTCCACAGAATACCAACGTTCAAAGGTTGCAGCTAAGGCAGCATGCTGAGAGCAGTATAAGGTCAGCTTAATACATTACAGTTACCTGCTATGATCATGCCGTATCCCACCAAGTCATCAATATAGTTGACCAGCTCAGAGCCGACCTGGACTGCTGCACACTCCTGAACGTCTCTATAGCTAGCCTGCGGGTAGGGGTTGTCAACACAGTTATGCCCGCAAAGAACGCCACGCAAGTTGAAAGGTATACCGGGTGCCTGGACCCTCCCCCACAGGCACTACCCATATCACTGCCCATGCTCCTCTCACTTATACAGTGTATTGGGCAGTTTCAGTAGCAGCGTCTGGCACTGGAGGTTCTAATCAGCTCACAGAGAACTTTCCAACAGATAAGCAGTTAAAACATGATGAAACTCCATAAACCACTCCAGGAGCTTTAAGGACTGTAAGGATTCTGCAGACTCTCCGCGCTCCGGGCGGGAAACACTATTTGTACAAACAGCTCTGCCTCCAGGCTTCTCCAATTCAGTTACCCCTTGACTCCTGGGGTAAAGACAGCAGAAGAAAAAAGCATGTAGCAGTCCAATAAGGACTGTAAGGACTCGTATTTTTCTTCATGTTGGTTCTTGATCGGTTTTTCGAGGGCTATGACCCATGTCAGATTTATGATGTGTTGGGTCCATGTCTGGGCACACGTACCTTCCATCCATTGCAGTCTCTCGTTCGACAAACTATGCAGTGCCTCTGCTTTACACATCACTGTTGCATCCTGCCATTTATTTTCTGCAAACATTGTCACTTTTATTGCTAGAAACGGCTCCTTGAAACATGTTGCACCTTCAGGTTTTTTCTTGCATATTTTTTCATCTGGAGGAAGCAGTTGTTGCTTTACTGTGTGTGCCTGGAAGGTGCTCCTGGTTCTTCATAGTGCGAGATGAATGAGACATTGGGCTTCTAGTAGGTGAGTTTCTTAAGGTACCAAATCCTTAGGCATTCTTGACGCATGAGGTATCAGTGAACATACATAACAGTTGCCATTTGTCACCTGTCTTCCAGTGGTACTCATATCTAAGTACCACTTGTTAGACTGGTCAGGATGGCAGAGGTCTTCTACCTTATCTAATCCTAACCCATGGTAGGCCTCATACTTATACTTGCCAACTTTTTCTACTTTTGGATAGGAGAGATTGGCGTTTAGATAAGGACCTTTTACATAACCTGTAATACATAATGTCCTGCATGCATTAAAGGGTTGTAGACAATATATTGTGAATATTCCCATGTCTATATTCACATTGGGGTCAGTGCTTTGTTGCCAATATGGGGTATTCGATAGGGCACTTGAAGAGTTAATAGGGAACATATCATACAGTTGAGCAAGCCATGAGGTAGTAGCTTGTATTGTAAACAAGGTGGGCGTTGGTCCCATGACATTTTCTACATCAAATACACTTTCATTTCCATTAGATATACATATTCCAGACTCTGGAGTTGCTTTGGTTATGTTTGTGTGCCAAGTAGTGAGGTTAGACAGCATTGTGTTATCCAAATTAGCTTTATCCCATCCGATATTAAGTTTCCCCCTTCCCTTATTAGTTTTCCCACTGCCCCCCTTCTTTTATATCTCCCATAATAAAGGATGCTCCCCAATAAATTCCCAAACTCAACATGATGATGCTAAATACTATTGCTACACAATACAGGCCACAATTATAGCCATATGCCCTTGTGGCACTTATTCTCTTTCCTACTGCTGACTAACTCATTTGCTTCAGTTGAGAGTGGCATTGTCTCCACCATAGTAGCACCTATAGAAAATGATATCACAGGACGGGGATTAATAAAAGGTGGATGCTGAATAAGATATAAGATGAGTAGAACATTGAAAAAGCAGTATATCTACACCTCAATTTGTTCCCTGTGCAGTTACTTTTTCAGTAATCTTTGAGCACCTATCTAGGGCACCTCTGCTTCTCTTTCATTTTCCTGTGGTGCCTCTGCAGTCACACTGTCATGGTCCTTCCTTACATCTAAGATGTGCACCCAGTATTTCAGTCCCTTCACTTTTACTGCTAGAGGGGTACAGTATATTACCTCATATGGACCATGGAACCTTGGTGAGTTCCACCTTTTCACAAAGCTTCAAACATACACTAGCTCTCAAGGCATTGCTGCAGTGGTGGTGTCTGTTTCATTGTCTCTTGTGAAAGGTGGGGCAATTTGTTTGGCAATGCATCTTACTGCTCTAGTTAGTTGTGAGAGGTATTCTTTGAATTCCTCACCCTTAACTGCTGCTGTCCTATGTGCATCTGACATCCTCCTTACTGGTGACAGTGGCGTTTGCATGTGTCTACCAGTGACTATTTCATGAGGGGACAAGTGGTGGTCCTTGCTAGGCTCTGTGCACAACTGGAATAGGGCCAAAGGTAAACAACAGGCCCAATTCTTTTTTACAGTATGGCATAGTTTAGATAATCTACTTTTTAGCAGATTTTATTTTCTCCACCAGCCTGTTCGCTTGCAGGTGGTAAATTGAGCACATTTGTGTTTTATTCCCAGTAATGCTGTTACCTCCTTGAATAGATCATTTACAAAGTGTGTTCTGTTGTCAGATCGTTTGATGTCACATATTACCCAATGCGGGAACACTTCTCTCACTAGGAATTTTGCTGCACACTTCGTGTCTGGGTGGCACAGGGTCCTGCCTTCACCCAGCGTGAAAAGGGGCAAACCACCAAAATCAAGTAGCTTGGTACATTGTACCTCTCCCCCATATCTGCATAATCGATGTGCAGTTCACGGAAGGGTCCTACCAGATGTGGCAATGTTCCCACTATTGTTCTGAGTGTCATTCCTGAATTGACCATTTGGCATGTGGTACATTCAATTGTCATTTTGTTAAGATACTCCTGGGGGTTTGGTAAAAACCAATTTTCCTGGATATCTGCTGCTATGTTCTGCTTTGATGTGCGGGATGGAACATGTAGTTGTTGAAATGCTACTAGTAATAACTCTGCAGGCATTACTACTTCCCTGTGGTATCCTGTCTCCATAGAAGATCAGTGGGGGACTGGGTGCACCCTCTTTTTGCCCATAATTCTTGCTCTTCAGGTGGTGTTCTCTTTTGGAACTCTATTATGTGTTCTATGGGTAGTGTATAATACCCCTCCCCGTTGGGCTCTTGTTTTTTCCCTTTTAGTATACATTCTGTCGTTATTCGTGTTTGGAAGTAAGCTGCCTATTTGGCAGCGGCATCCGCCGCCACCTTTCCCAGTGATATTTTGTCACTGTTCATATGAGCTTGCCATTTTACCAGGGCCACTACGGATGGCTCTGCAAGTGCTTCAGTAAATTAATTCAGCACATCTGCATGTTGTACCGGGGACCCATCAGCTCTCCCGAACCCCCTTCTTCTCCACGTGATAACCCAGCATGTACTGGTGTGGTGACATATGCCGAGTCAGAATATATCATTACTGCACATCCTTTTGCTGCATGCAGTGCCTCTATTATGGCTAATAACTCTGCTGCTTGGGTGCAATAATGCATTGGCAGGCATTTCTGTATCAGAATCTCATACACCCTCTCTTCCAACCTTACCACAACAGCCCCAACATGTTTTTTGCCTGTCTCTGGGCAGATGGATGCTGGAAAATCTACAAAGAACACTTCACCCTCTTCCAGTGCATTCTGACTAGCTTTAGGAATGTCGTCCCCCTCTCCCTCATAGGTGGCACAATCATGATATTGCATGTCCTTCATGTCCTTCTCTGTATATGGCTCTGTGTGGAACGTTGCTGGGTTTACTGTTTTGCAGCGTACTACATGGACATTTGGGCTTGAGATTATGATTTCATATGCTGATGCTCTCTGTGTAGTGAGGGTAGATTTTGATCATTCCAGGATGGCAAACAGCGATTGTTCAATGGACAACGTGACGGAGCATCCCATCACAATTGTTGAGCTTTTTTGTAGTGCAAAGGCGGCTTCTGCAAGAGCCTTTTCGCACACGAAGTGTCCCAGCATTCCTGAATCGAGTGTGCCGCTGTAATAGGCAAGTGGCTTGTGGCCCAGGGATGTTTTCTGTGTCAACACTGCAGTCATTAGTGTTCCATTTGAGTGCGAGAACAGGAAAAATTCCCGTTCATAATCAGGGGTGGCAAGAACTGGCACTTTACTTATCTGTTCCTTGAGTGTTGTGAAGGCAGTGTGCATTTCTTATGTCCATGTGATAGGTGTTTTGCCTTTCTGTGCTTCTTTTAGCCCTTGCAATAGTGGTCATGTGTAGGCGGCATAGTGTAATATCCATGCCCTGCAGTAATTACAGATGCAGAGAAACGTTTGCATGTCCTTTATAGTATATGTGTGGCTGAGGCACGCACTGTTGCTGCTCTGTCAGGTATTATTCTCTTGCCATCTTTTGAAATTAGGTGACCCAAGTACAGGACCTCAGCCAGACAATACTGTAATTTGCTTTTGTATACCTTGTACCCTTTCTGGGCTAGCAGTTTGAGTAGGGTAACATAGTCTTTCCTGCATGCTTCTTCCCCTTTACTACATAACAGGAGGTCGTCCACGTCCTGAATAATCGTGCTTTGGACAAGGGTATTGCAGAGTGCTTCATCCAGTATTCGTTTAAAAATACTTCGGCTTTCACAGTACCCCTGGGGCAGCCGGCAGTGTTCGTAACTCCTCCCCCCTAGTGTGAAGGCCGTGAGATATTGGGATTCTGGGTCTAGGGGCACTGAGAAGAAGCATTCTTTGGGTCCACCACTGTGAAATGCATGGCCTGCTTTGGGATACTACACAAGATGGACGCCGGGTTTGGGACAAGAGGAAACTCCTTTTGGACAATGTCATTAAGGGGGCGCAGGTCTTGTATCATATACCACTCCCATCCTGTCGCATTCTTGATTGGATAGATGGCCGTATTGCATGGGGAGTTGGAGGGGACTATGATGCTTTGCTGCAATAGTGTGTGTATTATATTTTTTATAATTTCCTCTGCTTCCCTGGACAGAGGATACTGTCTCACCCTAGGCAAGACGGCACCTGGTTTCAGTTTTATTTTTACTGGGGTCACTTTTCTCAGTAGCCCCACATTGTGGGGGTTCGTGGTCCACAAATATGGTGGTACTTGTTGTAAGTCTGCGTCACAGAAAGATGGCAGTGCATTGACAGCGGCCATAAGGGGGTTTCTCTTTTTTCAACCATTATATCACAGGGCATGCAAATCTCCAATATAATCTCCCCAACAGTGTCACTGTCAGTGAACAGCTCTTCGTCTGTTCATTCTCGCAGTGGTATATTTGGGTCAATGCCCTGTGCACCACTCACACCCATGTGGATCCATGCTAATTGCTACAATACGCTTTGCTGACACTTGCACTCCCTATAGATCGAGAGAGAGAACTGTACCCGGGAATCGCGGGTGTGGTAACTGGGCGGAAAATAAAGTCAGAGGGTACGCTCCATTCTTTGCGTGTTAGTTCATGCACTGCTCTGGCCAATACTTGTATCCCCAGTTGTTGCATTTGCTAGGGTATGTATCAGCAACATTGCTGGGAGGGCACACATTCCCGGGGGGAACATACTATCCCATGTCAGTGAATGTTGTGGTCATATTGAGCTTTACTAATAAAGTCCCGACCCAGTAAATTTATAGGGGACTCTTCGTGGTACAGTAGGGGTGTTTGAACTGTTTTTCCCCCTATCCTAACATCCACATCTTCTGTGTAAGGAACCATGACTACAGCCCCAAAGAATCTCTGTGTCTCGAGATTTTTGCAAGATACCGGAAAATCACCTTCACGTATGCCTGATTTTTCTGTCTGCCCCTGAGTCCATCGTAAAGATGAACTGTTTGTTCCCTATCTCTGCCCCCACCAGTGGTTCCTCATCTGGCCGTAAGGTAGTGGATAGGACTGGACACGCAAGGGCTCTGTCTGGGCTGTCCTAATTGGGGTGAGTATCTGTTCCGGGGCAAAAGAACATGTTTTCATTGAGCACACATGTTCACTGATAAGGAGCAGGCGCGCCATTAGCAGTACTGATGAATGGGTTGGCATGCGTGTGTGTTATTTGGTTTTCACAGGTGGGGCGTGACTGCATGCTATGTGGAGGGTGTCAGAGGATATTGTGACCTAGTATTGGTCTGCTGTCAGGTTGTTCATCTTGTTCATATGTTCCCTGGGGAAGGCCATATGGGCTCCCCGGGTGAGGTTGGCCATACTTGGGTTGATTACATTGTGGCTGTGGGTACTGGTAATTTCCTTCTGACCTACTTTGGTGTTCTCGTGAGAAGTGTCCCCACCTCCTGCATGACCAAGACTGTCCTTTCATACCCCCTTGCGGCCCTTGCCCCATATCCCTCCCCCCTTTCTTCCTGGAACCCATCTCATCCTCTTACAGGTCTTCCTTGCCACTGAGGGCTCATGTATTGTTGCCCGCCTGCCCATTTTTCTTGCCCGTTGTCTGCCCAATTCGCAGCCATCCTAGCCTGTATGGCCACTGACACTCCTCCTTCATTCCCCTGCTGTTCTGTGGGCAGCGCTGCAGTTAGCGCTGCGACCTTCACTAAGTTGCTCTGTATGAGTTTTGCTTCTTCTGCTAATCTCCTCTGGACTGTTTCTTTTTCCCTTTCTTAGATCTTCCTGCAATGGTTTACTATTATGCTTTGTATTCTGGCCACCCATTGAGGTCTATCCCAGGTATTTTATCAAGGGCCTTCTGTACTTCCTTTGGGAGGCCTCTTTTAATTATAAAGTAGACAAGGGAGGTGGATTGGTCCAATGCCGTGCCTGTCTCCGCGCACCACATTTCTTGCAGCCGAAGAATAAACTGTGCAGAATCTTCCTCATCCCCCATAGTGCATTGCATTATTGAGTGTAAGTCAGGGGTGTCTGGGAAGGTTCTTCGCAGGGCATCCCAAACCTGTGCACGTACATTGTTAAATGATGCCCCATCATGTGTATCATTTCCTGTGGTGACACCTGGGAAACATGCTTTCACCCATCTGAGTCTGCTTGGTCACCTACTGCTGGTACTAAAAGACATTTGATATCCCCTATGGCTAGAGGCACCCCTGCAGCATTTAATTGCGTAAATCAATTTCCCCGTGCCCACTGTGAGTGGGGGGAGGGATTTGAGATGCTTGTTTGGTCCATCAATGCCCAAGGCACGGAATGGGGTCGCCCTGCTCCTTTATGAATAAGGGGCCTTTGTAATTTTGATTTCACCTTTCCACAAGTGACTTTGTTCCTTTCTTTTTTGCTAATGCAATTCTCCCTATCCTGTTCTGGAGCCTATGTTCCCATCCCTCTTCTTCCTCAATCACCCATGGTGTGGTCCGTTGCACTTGCTTTATTCCCCCTAGCCCTCCCTCATCCTTACTCGTCAAAGTCGCTCCAACATTCTTTGTCCATCATTGATGCTAAAGTATCATATCCTACACTTTCTATCCCTCCCTCTCTTTCCACTCTCACCGTTCGTATAGGAGCACTATCTATTCTAAAAAGAAAATCCCATGATTTCCATTCATCTTCTGGGATAATAGAGGAGCTTTTTAAGGATGGTGGGAGCCCTCCCCGCTAGGGTTGAGTTGGTTTGCATATTGCTCTCAGTCGTGCTAATTCTGTATGAGTTGATGTTTGTGCTACTTCTAGATCTCGAGCGGATGGTCCCTGGGGGTCAGGTGCAATTATTGGAGGAACATAAGAAGGTGGGGGTACTGTGCCAGGTGTTGTTGGTGTGCTTCCCCCGGTACATAGGCCGGGTCTGAGTATCCCTCTGTGGGTGTTATGAGCAATGGGTATATTTTCTTTGGTTCTTCATTCCCTTTTTCTACTTTCTCCTGCCTTCCTTTGTTTCAGCAATCACCACCCCCTTCCTTTCCTTTGCTATGTGTGGCAGGTGTTTCCTCAAACATTTTCCACAAATCTAGGACCTCCCGTCTATTCTGGAGTTGTTTCCCCTTGTATTTTGCCATTCAGTAAGTTGCTACATGGTCTAATATTCCCTTGTCAAAGGACCTTTCGTCTGGCCATGCATGGGCTGATCCCTCCCCCTTTGTTTCTACCACCCACTGACTATGGTACTTTTCATTCTATCCTGGTACAAAGGGAGGTGCTTGCAAATATGTGATAGCGGGGTATCCATCCCCACGTTGTCAAACAGACCTCCTTCTCTTTCTTCATTTAAATCTTAATCTCAGATCACAAACAGCAGCAATAACCCAATATTTTTTGCTTTAAACCGTTACTTGTAAGTTTTCAGAACAGACACACGTAACATAAACCATTGAACATTTTACAAGAACAAAACAACGAATAAATCAATAACATAGAACAAAAAACATACATTTTAATATTTTCCCTTATACTCCAAGCTTCCCCCTTATTTAGAGCACCATCCCTTCATCACTCATTCTAACATTCACATCACCTCTTCCCCCACGAGGCCTACCTCCACAATTTAAGAACACTCAAATAATAAACGAAGACAATAAACCAAAATAATAACCTCTACTTATTCCCGAGCCCACTAATTATGTGAGGCTCCTACTTTTGTTCCTTGGTCCATTTATTTATCCGCACTGGTCGGGACAGTGCACTGCGGCGCAGTCTTCACCCCCCTTTCAGAGCTAGGTTCCTGTTTTTCCTCTATTTTTCACCTTGTCCTATGAAAATAAAGGCCACAAAAAGAAAAAGCTCTTTACGCTCCTGTACTCATTCTATTCATACATCTCAATATCATGCATGTTCCCTTCAATCGTTCTGTTCCAAGTCCATCCATTTTCCCTTATTGTTTTGTCTTGCAATTAAAACTTGCGTGCCCGTGTTCTTCCAAGAGCCTCCGTTTGCAGGTTAGCCACAAGCCTGGACCTCCCCCTCATGACCGCACCTGGCTCAGGCGAGCAGCAGGGTATTCCCAAAGCAGGAACCGGCAAGAACCTGCTCCACAGCGTATGTGTTTTTTGGGGACTGGTCAGACATAGTTGCGGGCAGCCCTTCTGGGGAAGGCCTGGATCTCGCCGCAATTATGGGGAGACTCAAAGAATATCACGCAAGAGGGGCCACCAAATGAAGGCTCACACGCAACAATGCACAAATTATCCAATAGAACAAATAAAGGACACACCCCACAAGGGAATGAGGACAGGAGAATAAATTGCAAGTAAAACCAATTTATGTAAAGTAAATGCAAGCAAAGAACTCTACTGCCCGACAGAGCTCTGCCAGACAATACACAGGCAGCACACTAAAAGGGCTCCAAGTGTCATAACTGACATCACATATATGTAACAAATTGACAAAGTTGATTGGCTAGGCACATATACTAATCCCAGCCCCATAAAGGATGCCTGGGTTCCATTGGTCACTTTCTCTTCATCAGTCATAGTACACGTGGTGAGCTGGGCTCGTCGCCGTGGTGAAGGTCGGGTCAGTTCAGAAGATTGTTGATTGATAACTAAACTAAGCTAAACAACAAGCATTTCTTGCAGGATCCATCAGATTGCTGGGTGATAGTTTTACCATAAATTGAGACCTATGTATCGCTAGGTTGTGTTGTTTCCACAGGTAGAATCCTTGGTTATTGCTTGGACCAAACTCCTATTGGGCTGCAAAGACAATTGAATGCACTTTACAATTATTGCCTAATAAATAAGCTGACAATAAATGCAAACAAATCCAATATTATGATCTTTACTCCAGGCAAACAAAGGAAATTAGAGAAGCGAACATGGCAAATTGACAAAACAGTGTTAAAACTAACAATCAAATATAAATACTTTGGAATCTTAATTAATACCACACATCAGAAACCCCTTGCGAGGATGGCCTAAAGACAAATATGAGAACAGCTACATCACAAACCTTATTAATTCAAAAGAAATATGGACCTTTCTCATGCGCACCTGTCATACTTTATTATAAACAAAAAGTTATGCCCACCCTCACCTATGGAATTGAAGCTAAAATGTTTATAACAAAGATAAACTGTAATCTAATTGAAGGCATATTCTGGAAAGAATTATGTGGTGTACCAAAAAGTACACCCATCCAGATTCTAAGGTATAAATTGGGCTTATTGTCTCTGCAGGCCATTGCAAAATGGAAAGCGTTAGCATTTCTAAGAAACATCATTGCTGGCCCGCAGGATTCGGTATTGTGCTATATGGCATTTGCTCTCAAAAATAATTCATCAGTAGTTCTGAACAACTGGAAATCACAGTTCGATACTTGGCTGGATTATATTGTAACCTCCTGGGAAGGTCTGCTCAATAGCGCATACTCAGTAAAGCTAAAAATATGGAGAGCTGATTGGTGGAACACAATGAAGAATGCAATAAATACCAAAGCTTTACAAGTGGTTGGTTTGAACTAAAAGCGATGAAAGTGATTCCACGATATTTACAGTATTTTCCCTGTCATCATAGTTGAACTAACTTTTTAAGATTGCGGCTGAATCTGTGGAAAACAAGAGAAGTTACAGCAATAAGAGGTAACAGAAACCTGTTATCTAATTTCTGTCGGTTTTGTAATAAAGAAACTGAATCCCTTAGACACTTGATATTAGGATGTACTAAGCCAAACACAGTGAGAAACACCTTATTAAAGAAACAGTTTAAAGATTATTCTAACCTCACAATGGACATAGCTAGGACAATGATTTTTAGAGGAACATATACTAGTTGAGTTTTAGATACATTGAGATTTTTAGAGTTCTTAAAAATTGAATCTTAACTGGTGGTTATATTTTATGATGATTTTAATATTTATATTGATTAAGATATAGAAAGATGTATTTTGATATATATTGATTTATGCATTGTTGTTGTGTTGTGTAAAAGATTTTGCAATATAACCAAATACACTAATAAAAAAAAAATCTTTTCACACTTTCACATCACAATAAATAACTGGTATATTTATAACTTAAATTATGGAATTATTTGTCTCAAGGTCTGAATGTTTAACACAACATTGGAAATAATCAACATGCCAAAGCAACAGGATAGTATAGTTACTAGTATAGTTACTAGTAGAACAGAACAGAAGGAAATTAATACAACAGAGTAGCAGTGGTGGTTGGTAGTTTAGGGTGGGGGCACCACCCCCCTTCCAGATTGCAGTGGAAGCCTGTGCGGTGTGCATAAATCATTCTGTTTGACTCTGTTGGTGTATATCTGTGTGTGCACACAGTACACGGGGAGTTGCAGCCAAGTAGCAAATGCTTAAATTATTAACTGTGGACTGGCTATGGCCCAATGGTACGGGCAGCTTCCTGACACGCAGGGGGACGTCTCATATAAAGCTGCTTTCTCATGGTATGCTGCACTGTGCATGAAGAGCTCCGTACAGATAGCGCAGTGCAGTCTGTTACTAGGCTGGCGAGGCGCAAGAGAGGTGGCGTCGGCAGTACTGTTTTATGAGCCTTGTTAGAACTTAGAAGGCAGACTCAGGCTCCCCATAGTAATAGAAATGGTTACATGTATTTCATTGGCTGTTTGTCAGCCAATTAATTTTGCTGAGTGTGTGTGTGTGTGTGGGGGGGGGTGGGCAGGGTAGAGGCAGTGCATGTGCTAAGCCCGGTGAGCTAGAGGGTGGTCAGTTGAACTTGTGCTTGCTTGCAGCTGAGTAAGCTGAGCTTAGCCAGCTACCCTTGCGTCCTTGCCTTTTGGTCAGTGCCCCCACATGGACGCCAAAGCTAAGTATATTACTGACAGGAACAGTCTGTGCCCCAGCACGGCTGGACATTATTACCCCCTGGCTCTGGCTGTTGTCTCCGTAGGTTTGGCTGAGCACAATTAGTAGTTCAACCGAACCTCAGAGACAGCCAGAGCCAGGGGGTAAAATGTGGAGATGGGAGAGACTTGAGCTGATTCGGCACTAGGCTCTCCAGTCTCTCACTCTCTCTCTCTCTCCATATCTCGTGACCACAGCCCCACATCCATGGCCGTCGAGTCATCACAGAGCTGAATTGAATGATGCGCTGGCGGCAGGGGATGGAGAAAGATTGTAAATAGAGGGGGTTCATTATCTGGGCTCCTCAGAAGGTAACACACATATCTGGGATATCAGTAAATAATGCTTTTTGAAAAAGTTTGTCTACATTATTAGACATTTTGAAACAGGACAATTTGCTGATTTTGCTGGTTGGTGTGTTACTGTAGTATAATAATCAGGCTTGCTCAAGGTTTGATCACCTTTCTTTATTTGTTACAGGAAAGGTAACTATGTACAAGTGACAGTTCATTCAATGTCCAGAGAGTTCTTTGTCTTGAGTGGGTTTAAAGGGTCTCTGTGGGCTTCCTTCTCTCCACTTTCAGGAGTGCGCTCTGCACTTATCTACTGAGGTGAAAACTGCTATTTTATGTGCAGGGTTAGTGTTACTGAATGACACGAGGACTCTAGCCTTGGTCAGGACACCTGACCCTCTCTCGAGTCATCGCGCCATTCAGTAACGCACGCACTCACAATCAGCTAAATAATTATCCTTTTTCAAAGCGTGTGGCTAATGTGTCTAATGTAGACAACACATTTCGAAACAAGACCATTATTTTCTAATTGTTAATGTGTGTTACTTGATGAGAGACAGCACGACACAACGTGTCAGACAGAGGGTTGGAGGAAGGACCGACTGTAATCAGGAGTCCCAAACTCATCCGTCTCCTAGATGGGCCTGGCTGTGACAGGACAATTCCCGAGTTGTTCATCACCTATACTAGGTTAAAAAACCTGGTTTTGGCTGCTGGCATTAATGATAAATCTGAACCTTCCTGCATCATGCAGCCCAGAAGAATGTACTTTTATTATGATACATTGCATTCATCTGGGCTACATGAGGCACTCTACTGTGCTCCTATGCTTTGGCACAAAAAACAAGCATTTGCAATGCCAACAGTTTGTGTTTTTGGGACAGTATGGTGGGATAGGCATTAACTTGGCACAGGTGTAATAATACTGACCATTATTGGCAACAGCTGCAAAATGATGCGAGTACCTGTGCATATAATATCAGTGACTGCCAAATGCCTAATACCTATACATTAGCCGAAACTGTTGCCTTTGCCAATGCATTTTTTAACAAGACTTCAGTGAAGGACATGCATAGTGCATATAAATCGAGTGGCTGAAGCTGAAGGAGGCAGACCTAGTTAAGACATCTTTATTACAGCAGTTCCACGTTTACATCTCCAATTAAAGCGTTAACCTTTAGAGGACTGCTCTGAAAAAAACACTGTCAGGCTCTTTGAGTGCAAGGTTTGATGGCTAAGGCTTGATAAAACTAGCTCAAAGAGACCCCAGGAGGGTAAGTTTCGAGTGGGGAGGGGTAGGAAGTGGGTGGGAATGGTCATATGGATAAGCAGGCCATGGGTGTTCAATGTGTGTCTAAATAACCACACACGTACAAGCATTGTGTGCGTCCTCTAGGCTATCTACCCCTAGCTGTACTCTAATACAATAGTTTGGGCTGATAGGTGGTACGCTACCTAGTAGCCCAAAATCATAAATGACTTCTGCACAACCATTGCTGACATGGCTGTGTTAGGAGCGCATGTATTGATGTTCTCATTTAAATACTGATGTGCTTACCCTGCTTCAGAGCACTTTTGTTTCATAAGTGGTCATTTAGGATTTCAACCCTCCACTGG